>NC_036843.1:17713652-17799738 GCF_002910315.2 Salvelinus sp. IW2-2015
GCATACTATTCCACTTGCCCTCGATCATGATACATTTTGTTGTGAAAGTTATAGTCTCCTTTCGCCGTGGTGAGAGAGAGAGAGAAGAAAGAGAGAGAGACGGTAGAAGAAGAGAGAGAGAGAGAGAGAGAGAGAGAGAGAGAGAGAGAAGAGAAGAGAGAGAGAGAGAGAAGAGAAGAGAGAGAGAGAGAGAGAGAGAGAGAGAGAGGAGAGATGAGAGAGAGATGAGAAGAGAGAGAGAGAGAGAGAGGAGAGAGAGAGAGGAGAGAGAGAGAGAGAGAAGAGAGAGAGAGAGAGAGAGAGGAGAGAGAGAGAGAGAGAGAGAGAGAGAGGAGAGAGAAGAAGAGAGAGAGAGAGAGAAGGAGAGAAGAGAGAGAGAAGAGAGAGAGAGAGAGAGAGAGAGGTAGAGAGAGAGAGATGATGAGAAGAGGAGAGAGTCTTGATGCTACACGTGATATGGCTGTCACGCGCCCACCTGTATGTACTGCAGTCACAGCCTGCCAACCTTATCTGTCAGGGACGCTCCTCATAATTGCACTGCCTCTAAAGTTGGCACAAAAAACCCTTTCTTATCAACTTTTAATGATCTGAAGAAAGAATGTCTGTTCTGTAGCTTGTTCTTGCCCCTCTCTTTCTGTGTTGCTGGTTTTTGTCAGTCCTATATATTAAATATCTTTCAATATGGAAACTACTGTTGTCTCATTACTCAAATAGCTGTGACAAAGAATGTGACACCTGTCAGTTTGTTCTATTACTACATTCATTTTGGTCAGATATTTGTTCAGTAATAAACACAACAAGGAGTTTATAGATCAGTTAAAAGTTAACTCGTCAAGCAGCTGGTCTTGACCAACTCCAACTAAGGACCTTGATCGGAGTGTTCTCAACACAACAGCTACTTGGGACTAAAGAATTTCCTTAAAACACTGAGGCCAATTTTCGGCCGGCGTTAAGCCAGCGCAATTGTCAACACGCTCGTTTGCAGGTTCGACCTGTTAAAGCCATCGCTCTTCTATTTTCAAACCATTGTTCCAGGATTTGGTAATTTACCTGTCTTATGTGAGCTTCCTTTGCATTGAGGTGGGAGTGGCAATGGTCTGAGGTATGTCCTTAAAAACGTGCGCCAAAGTGCCATTTCAGTATGTGCTGGTTGGGATATTAATACTAACAAAAGCTGGTCTTAGCAGTAATGTGTTGTGTTTTGGCATGGATTTGACAACGGATGTGCAAGTCTATCCAGCCTGATGCACAATGCCCATGGAACATGAGAGATGTGCTTTTTGTGCACCTAAACCTTGTAAATTTAGAAACATACAAACATTACAGGGGCGAAAATCTGATATCTACCTTGGAGGGACAATTACATTGAAATTTCTCTCAAGAGCAATTCCTGAGGGGGACACCAAAAGTAGTGCTGTAACACATAGTATACGTTGGTTATATGCTTAATGTATATTGAGGAACCATAATTCCTAACAACGGATAACTTGATAGTTACAGTAGTTAAACTTAAGGGTTTTCGCCAACTTGTTCAAATGTTTAAATCATTATAATTCCACTACTAAATAATCGTTATAGCAGTGCTCCTTACCAGTCCAGTAGTATGCAGGTACTACTTAAGCAACCAGCATATCAAGAAGGTCAGTAGGTGACAATGGTACTGTACACGTATGGGTGTGTTTTTCATAAATACAATGAACATGGTGTGATCACATCTTAAAAGAATCTCCATTGAGGACCATCACAAAAGTTTCTCCATATTGAATTACCTATTAAATTTGGACTTCTTTCTGATACATTTTATAAGTCAATTAAATATGTGCACCTGGCCTGAGTCTACTACAATATCTATTACAAGAACAAAAGCTTAAAATAAGTACATTCTTAAAAGCAAAAAACTACTTCGAATGGAAAAAACCAAATAAATCAAACAAAATATCCTTCAGTTCAGTGTTCTCAACTCTTCAAACAGCACGCTATGACAAGTATGTCGCCACCAAAGTATGCAATTTTAAATAAAATAACATGCAAATAATAATTTATGTAAGATACGAAAACTACAAACAAAAGAAGCAAAATATCAATTACATCAGGGTTCTCAAACAGGGGTCCAATGGACCTAATTGCAAGGGGTCCGATGAAATAAAAAAAGTGTAATGAATGTATCGAGTACCACAAGGTTCCAGTAAGTTTACATATCAATATTAGAGGGGGTGGAGGTCCTGAGGACCGCGCTCAAAACCTTGCCTGACCTGTTGCTCAAGAATATGCAGGGGTTCCAGTACCCCCAAAAGGTTGAGAACCACTGCTTATACACACTACTGAACAATTAAGAACCGAGCATCATGTTGCGGGTTTCCTCAACAACACATCAGTTGCCACTTTCGCCAATGCCCTCTCCTGTTGGCTCCGACACCCTGTATAGCCCACAATAACTCCTTGTGAGGGACATGGTCATGGTCAACATAACCGCAGAGCAGACATTCTCCTGTTCAGCACCAGAGACATCTTGAGTTACCATCAACAATTAATGAAAATCGTTTACAATCGGAAGAGACCTAATCTCAGCTGCAATGCCTCGAATGACTATTTGGCCAATTGATGTTCAGAATTTCATTCTGTGCTTTGGGCCTGTGTACATTGCTGGTACGCTCTGTTAACCCACTTCTAAGTTAAAATGGATTCATTCCTCTTCTGCCCTAAGTTTCAAAAAGCTGGTTTTTATAAATTCCCACTTGTCTCCGTGTGGCCGCTTAAAGGCTTGTCCTGTCTTACTTACAGCCGCACCGACACTAACATTTTTCATCAAGCAATGCCTTGCGTCATCCTGCTGTTTCACCTCACGCGCTGGATAACTGGACACTGATTGGATAGCTGGTTGTGCTGTTACCAGATTACAAAAAGTTGCGGTGGTTTGGCAGTTTTGATGTGCTGTGAATTTTATTCAATGGCTTTTCTCCAGTTGCCTAAATACACAAATAGCCACATATGAAGGCAGCATCTGCTCTTTGCCCAAAAGATGGCTGCATTGAAAACCCTGGCTACAGTGAAAAACACAAACACTCCATTTATAATTGATGGATTATAATGTAGCCAGGGGAAATCGCGAAAACATCTCTCTTGAAACGTCAACACTCTGTTGGCCCAAGAGTTTGGCCCGTTCTATATTGTGGGTGTGGGCTGATATGTATTTGTGCCATTCACTTGTCGGTAACTGGACAATGCTGTGCCACTTGTCCCCTATACTGGTGCTTGCTGGCAACAGTGTGACACTTGGTCCTGCCTGTGGCTGTGACACTGTCCCTGGAAGTCTGCCTCTCCGGTCTTTCCTTTTCACCACCTAACTGGACTCAGTTCTGTTCCTAGAAAAGATAAGGTGATTTGCCGTTACTCCTAACTACCGGTACCCAAAACTACACAAGTAATTCACACAGCATACCAATTGCGTAAACCAAAATCTTAGTTTAGTCACCAGTTTAGTTGAGGAGTGAGTGGTGGTATCATGCATTTTTCCAATTATGTCCCTATTTTACAAGTCAAAAAAAATTGAGAACCTTTTCATAATGTGCCAAACCAAAAGATCTCATACAAACTTACCTAGAGACTCCCTGTCTCTGCCAATCTCCCAGCTCTGCGTCCTGATGTGGCATCTGTTGCCTTGCTCTGCCTAAGTGACATCATTGTGAAACATTTGCCCATTAGCATTGCATTTCTTTCTTATGAACATTTATATCAACTAGTCATTTGAGATATTAGGCTACTAGAGTCTTACTATGCGTTTGTGTGTACGACAAAATACCTCTGATGTCCGTCTTCTTACTATATTTCTGCCATTTTTTCCTAACTCTGGCTTCGGCTGGACCCTAGCCTGCCACACACACAACATTTACACAACAGCTGAAAATTGTCTAAAGCTACGCGAGCCACCAAATCTTTGTTTCTGCTGTTTTGCTTATAATCTCTTGGCTGACCTGGTTAAATAAAGGTGAAAAAAAAAAAAAAAAAAATTGTCACTAGCTCGACATTTATCTTCTGCATTAAACGAGACCTCTCGCTTACCAGTATCGTATACTATTTAGCTTTCATGTGCTAGAGAGAGTTGTAGTTTCTTCGTTTCTGGTTCAAGTTTTGAGACTTGTCAGCTATGTATCTGCCTAGATTCTCGTAGATCACCATGCACCAAAACATACAGCTGCAATGCTTGACTCTTGACATTAACTGAAGATTAGCAAAAGATTCCACTCTTCTGACGACGCCACATCAATGGAATAGGTACTTAGCTAGCTTGATAGTTATATGTCAGTCGTTTGCTTTAGTTTAGTCGCTCGCTTTAGACCTCTCAATCTGCGCGCAAAAAATTACAGCCTTAATGGCTGTCGTCAACCCCTCTGCCGAATCATGGCTTAAAATAATAAGATATTTTTAACTGTATTTGTATGATCGTTGGCTATGGAGTTGACTGGATTAAACGCCTCACGTCAGTCTGACCGTTCAAACATGATTCCCTTTTCTCGGACAGTAGATCGAACCTCTATCACCCTTGCCAGCAAAACTGCAGGGATCAAACCATTGTGAGCAAAGGCGAAGGGGGTCGCAAATCTTTTGAACTTAAAAAGCGCTGATTAAGTGTCTTAATCAGCACAAGTGCTTTCAATTGCGTTATATTCATATTATTGAAACATGAATAAATAGTTATTTAACAGTGAATATATTGTCGGACAAATCAATATTTCCCCAGATGGAGGGGGTCGCTGGATCCCCCCGTCCCCCTGGGATTTCCGCCTATGCAAACATAATGTTTATTCACATTTAGTTTAATTTGATTACAAACCAAGCATAGCCTCCCCTTCTCATGCATTTGAGCTTTGAAATAAATCTTTAACACCAAAGTTTTTATTAAAAGATAAGTTTGCGGCTGCAAAACAAGTGAGTAGACATCCTTTTTTTAATCTTTACACTATTAGCCAGCTCCTGTATATATTTTGGATGTGTGTAAAAAACCCTCCATCAGGCTATTATGCCCACCATGGAACGTGAGATGAGATAATCCAGTTGGCACCTCCAATATAGGCTATATGCCCATCATGGATCGTGAGATGAGATAATCCAGTGTGCACCTCCATATAGGCTATATGCCACATGGATCGTGAGATGAGATAATCCAGTGGCACCTCCATATCGGCTAATGCCACCATGGATCGTGAGATGAGATAATCCAGTGGCACACCCATATTAGGCTATATGGCCCATCATGATCTGAGATGAATAATCCAGTGCACCTCCATATAGGCTATATGCCCACCATGCGAACGTGAATGAGATAATCAGGTGGCACCTCCATATAGGTATATGCCCACCAAGGAACGTGAGATGAGAATAATCCAGTGGCACCTCCAATAGGCTATATGCCCCCACCATGGATCGTGAGATGAGATATCCAGTGGCACCTCCATATAGGCATAGTAGTTGCCCGACCATGGATGACGTGAGATGAGATAATCCATCTGGCACCTCCATATAGGCTATATGCCCACCATGGAACGTGAGATGAGATAATCAGTGGCACCTCCATATAGGCTTATATGCCCACCATGGAATCGTGAGATGAGATAATCAGTGCCACTCCATATAGGCATTAATGCCCACCATGGCACGATGAGATGACGATAATCAGGGCACCTCACTATAGGGCTATAAGCTATGCCCACCATGGATACGTTGGATGCAGAGAATCCAGTGCACACTCCATATGGCTATATGCCCCCATGGATCGTGAGTATAGATAAATCCCAGTGGCACCATCCATAGAGGCTATATGTCCCACCATTCAATCTGTTGATGATAGATTAATCCGAGTGGTCACCTCCAATAGTACGCTATATGCCACATGGAACTGAGAGTGAGATCACTCCAGTGCACTTCCATATAGTGCTATATGCCCACCTGGATCGTGAGATGAGATCAATCCGTTGCAACCTCCATATATGCTATATGCCACGACATGATCGTGAGATGGAGATCATCCTAGTGGCACCTCCAATAGGCTATATGCCCACCAGGAACGTGAGAGAGATCATCCGGGGACAACTCATATAGGCATATATGCCCACCATGGAACGTGAGATGGAATCTATCAGGTAGCTGCACTTATATTTAGAAACGTTACAGTTATTTTCACAGTAACAATCGCTTTTCTTCCATTTAGTTTGATTAAACCCTACTATAACAACACGCTGTGTCAACAGCAATGCATCTGGGTCTTTTGATCTGGCCAGGAACCTATCCATAATAAGGTTTCTAAATGGTCTACTCATGAGGGTTCTGCTCAAATGCTTTTGCATTATTCACAGTTCACATAGGCCTACGGCAGTGCATACCTCCATTCGGCTTGTATCCATCCCATTTCCAAAGAGTGCCTCATGTCCAGTGACTAAACAACTACCGACAAAACATAGACTGCTCAATATTTTCAGTCCTATAATGCCGTATATCAACAGAGCCATTAGCTTAGTACCTACTTCTGTGTGTTATGAAAGTCGCCATCTTCTCCGAGAATGTGCTCCCACATACAAAGGACAAATTTTACGTGAGCCTAGTATATAGTTTGAGGAGACTTTCAACTGCGTAAAGGGGTTATACTCGTTAAAACGCTACTTACACACATTTTGAACTGGTCAACACAACCTTGTCCACGTCTCTGCGCTTAGTCTATCTTTGTTTTCCTTCTATTATTATTAGTTAGGTCAGGGTGTGACATGGGGGGGATGTAATGTGTTTTGTATGTCTAGGGGTTTTGTATGTTTTATGCGGTCAGTGTCTAGTCTAGGTTCTGTATGTCTATGGTTGCCTAATCTCTCTCCGGGGGTGTGGCACCTCCATATAGGCTATATGCCCACCATGGAACGTGAGATGAGATCATCCGGTGGCACTAATATTTAGAAACGTTTAAGTTATTTTCCAGTAACAATCGCTTGTTTTCCATTTAGTTTGATTAAAAAACAAGCCCTTACCCTACTATAACAAAAGCTGGTTCAACAGCAATGCATCTGGTGTCTTTCTGATCTTGGCCATGCATTAGCCAAGGAACCTATCCATAAAAGGTTTCTAAATGGTCTACTCATGAGGGTTGTGCCGAAATGCTTTTGCATTATTCACAGTTCACATAGGCCTACCTGCAGTGCATACTCCATTCGGCTTGTATCCATCCCCATTTCCAAAGAGTGCCTCATGTCCAGTGACCTAAAAACTCCGACAAACATAGACTGCTCAAATTTTTCAGTCCTATAATGCCGTATCAACAGTAGGCCTATTGTGCTTATTGAGAATGTGCCTCCCACATACAAGACAATTTACGTGAGCCTAGTATTATATTTGAGGAGACTTTCAATGCGTAAAGGGTTATACTCGTTAAAGCTAATTACAACAATGTTGACTGTCAACACACTTGTCACGCTCTGGCCTTAGTTATCTTTGTTTTCTTTATTATTTTAGTTAGGTCAGGGTGTGACATGGGGGATGTATGTGTTTTGTATTGTCTAGGGGTTTTGTATGTTTATGGGTCAGTGTCTAGTCTAGGTGTCTGTATGTCTATGGTTGCCTAGATTGGTTCTCAATTAGACAGCTGTCTATCGTTGTCTCTGATTGGGAACCATATTTAGGCAGCCATATTCATTAGGTAGTTCGTGGGTGATTGTCTATGTGTAAGTTGCCTGTGTCTGCACTTATTGTATTATAGCTTCACGTTCGTTTGTTGTTTTTGTATAGTTTGTTTAAGTGTTCTTCTTCTTCGTTAATTAAATATGTATTCATTTCACGCTGCGCCTTGGTCCTCCTCTCTTCAATGTTACGACGAACGTGACAACACCAAACATATTGAGCAGATGCTAGATGTTTTTTTAAACTTTTGATATCACTTGTTACTGTAGCCTATGCTGGGATTGGACGAGAATATTCCGTGCCCCCAGCTGAATTTGAGCTGATGACAATGCAAAGACCTTCAAAAACGTACAGAAATTGAGACAAATGCATGCAATAATAAGCCATGGAACCGCTTGATTGGCCAGTGTGTGGCCAAGCCCTCGTCACACCTACAACTTGTTTATTCATCAAAACCCAGGCCTTTTGCGCCACAGCCAGCTATTGCGTTCAAAATAACAGCTGTGAAAATAGCAAAAATATTTATGACACACCCCCTGACCTATAACGCTACCGGCAGTGCTTAGATTCACKATAGGGAAAGGGGGATACCTAGTCAGTTGTACAACTGAATGCCTTCAACTGAAATGTGTCTTCCGCATTTAACKCAACCCCTCTGAATCAGAGAGGTGCGGGGAGCTGCCTTAATCGACATCCACGTCTTCTGTGCCGGGGAACCGTGGGTTAACTGCCTTGCTCAGGGCAGAACGACAGATTTTTACCTTGWCTGCTCGGGGATTCGATCCAGCAACCTTTCGGTTAGTGGCCCAATGATCTAACCACTAGCATTATGTTTATTAAAATATAGCCCTCAGTGAACAAAGAGACCTGAAGACTCCTTATCAGGTTATGATATGACAAAAAATACAGTTTTCTAAGCTAAAAATATCTTTAAAGGCTTGAAAGGTCAACATGCTATTCCAGTTTCATTGAAGATTGATTTTCTGTAGTAGAAGCAGGCGTGCGGAACATGGGTGTCAGTAGGAGRGAAAAGAGCAAGAGCATTATCAATCTCCTGTTGAACTTTCAGGAGACCTTTGTCTCTGTGTTAGAGAGTTATTAAAGGCCATTAGGGCAGAATGCATGATCAGGGGTCATTCAGCCTATCGGAACACATCATCAGGGGTCATTCGGCCTATCAGAAAACATCATCAGGGGTCATTCAACCTATCAGAACACACTAGCCGTACAGATCAACCTATCAGAAAACACCAGCCGTACCTGCTCAACCTATCAGAGCGCATCAACCGGGCATACAGATCCAATCTATCACAACACACCTTCAGAGGTCATCAGGCCTATCACAACACAACAGGCTTGGAGATGTACCGCACAGATTATTTAAGATGTATTTGTTCAACAAACTCATGACAGATCACATAATTTACATTCCTGACATACTGTACATTTGTCCAGAGGTACTTTTTCAGTCAGATTGGTAATCTTTTACAAGGACATGGCTGCTAGTGCTATTGTGTGCATCTGGATTGGGCCTTATTCATTGACAGAAGGAGAAGGCTTTGGTCGCAATCCAGGCAGACTACATTGCAGCGGATTACTATATCAAATGGTTAGCTGATACACTACATGGTCAAAAGTATGTGGACAGCTGCTCGTCGAACATCTCATTCCAAAACCATGGGCATTTTTATGTAGTTGGTTTTTATGTAGTTTTTATGTAGTTAGCTGCTATAACAGTCTCCACTCTTCTGTGAAGGCTTTCCCCTAGATTTTGGAACATTGCTGCGGGGACTTGCTTCRATTCAGCCCCAAGGGCATTAGTTATTCCATTATTCCTCCTCCACCAAACCTTACAGTTGCAAGTGAGTGTTGCAACCGAGGACAGACGATTTTTACGTGCTACGCGCTTCAGCACTCGGCAGTCCCGTTCTGTGAGCTTGTGTGGCTTACCCCTTCGCGGCTGAGCCGTTGTTGTTCCTAGAAGTTTCCACTTCCCAATAACCGCACTTACAGTTGACCGTGACCGAGGCAACTCTAGCAGAGCAGAGATTTGACAAYCTGACTTGTTGGAAAGGTGGCATCCTATGATGGTGCCACGTTGAAAGTCACTGAGCTCTTCAGTACAGGCCATTCTACTACCAATGTTTTCCTATGGAGATTGCATGACTGTGTGCTCGATTTTATACASCTGTCAGCAAGAGGTGTGCCTGAAATAGCTGGATCCACTAATTTTAAGCAGTTTCAACATACTTTTGGCCATGTAGTGTATGTTAAACACCTACCCAGGAGATGTGAGATCAGGCAGGAATGTAGTCAGCCTGGAACACGGCCATTGTATAATCAAGAATTATGGTAATAATACCTCTTCATTTGATGGGGGCAATTGTTTAATATGAAATCAATATGGGTATTGTCTACTRACTCCGGATACTAAAGATAAGACAACCAGATGAGTCACGAACAACAGTCATGGCCATAAATAGCAGGCATGAAAATGTATGGTATTACAACTGGACAAATGCACCCCTCTCCACTTTCACATTCAGAATCAATCAGCTTGCTTCCCCCAAGTAGTGCAAAAATGAAAAACAACCCGGCTTTATGTAACAGCCCAGAAAATGAATAATTCTGTCTCGAAATATGATTCTCAGGAAAAGAGGAAATGGCCATTATCATGGGGCTGTTTCCTGATGACATATCACATCACATTTATTTGAAAAGCCCTTTTTTCATCAGCAGATGTCACAAAGTGCTTATACAGAAACCAAGCCTAAAACCCCAAACAGAAAGCCAAGCAGATGTAGCACTGTTGCTAAGATAAACTCCCTAGAAAGTCAGGAACCTAGGAAGAAACCTAGAGAGTAGTATTTGGATTGAAATTTWAAAAAAAATCTTACATTAATTTATTAATATTGATCAATACCAAAACACCATTTTGATTTGGCAAATATTTCAATATATTGTTGAACATAATATACTCTATTGGCATATCAAACTTCCAGAGTGGGATCTCAGCTACTTTTTGAGTTATGATCCAATTTGTAAGCATTACCAACAGAGTGAATGTGAAAAGAGAGGAAGATGGTGCTGCAGTGGATAACAGACGTCTTACGGGCTCCTGGACCAATTGCACGTTCTGACCTGTTTTCTGTTAGTTTTGTATGTGTTAGTTGGTCAGGACGTGAGTTTGGGTGGGCAGTCTATGTTTCTGTTTCTATGTTGGTGAATGGGTACCTAATATGGTTCTCAATTAGAGGCAGGTGTTTTCATCTCTCTCTGATTGAGAATCATATTAAGGTAGGTAGTTTCACAGTGTTTGTGTGTGGGTGTTGTTCCTGTGTCAGTGTCTGTATGTTCGCCACACGAACTGTTTTCGTTTTGTTGTGCATTCGTTTTATGTAGTCAGTTTTTCCTGTTATTGCGTTCTTCGTTTTCATGTAAGTTCGTCCCACCAGGTCTGTCTACTTCGTTTGTTTTGTAGTTTGTTTAAGAGTATTTCGTTTGTCTTGTTTAAATAAATTCATTATGTCCTATGAAAACGCTGCATTTTGGTCAATCCCTGCTCCTCCTCTCGGATGAAGAGGAGGAGGAAGCCGTTACACCAATTCTGCTATTTTGTGTGTATTTTTACGCTGATCTTAACTTTTTGTACATAACATCTCTGTAATCATTTCCTATGACCTAAAACAGCTTATGGACACCGATACCATGTGCTTTTTGGCTGTTCGGACTGCAGGAAAAAGAAAAGATTCAACGGATATGCAAATGATAGGATTTGAGTCACATCAAACTGCCAATTTGAACACGGCTTAATTTAACAGACTCTGAGAAATCTACAAGGAAGAATGGGAGAAATCACAAATACAGATGTGCCAAGCTGATCAGACATACCCAAGTGACTCAGCTGTAATCGCTGTCAAAGGTGCTTCTAACAAGTATTGACTCAGGGTGTGAATACTTACAGTACCAGTCAAAAGTTTGGACATACCTACTCATTCAAGGGTTTTTCTTTAATTTTACTATTTTCTACATGTAGAAATAGTAATGAAGCAATCAAAACTATGAAATAACACATGGAATCACGTAGTAACCAAAAACAATTCACTCAACCAGCTTCACCACAGTCTTGAAGGAGTTCTCACATATGCTGAGCACTTGTTGGCAGCTTTTCCTTCACTCTGCAGTCAAACTCATCCCAAACATCTCATTTGGGTTGAGGTAGGGTGATTGGAGGCCAGGTCATCTGATGCAGCACTCCATCACTCTCCTTCTTGTCAAATAGCCCTTACACAGCCTGGAGGTGTGTTGGGTCATTGTCCTGTTGAAAAACAATGATAGTCCCACTAAGTGCAAAAAAGATGGGATGGCGTATTGCTGCAGAATGCTGTGGTAGCCATGCTGGTTAAGTGTGCCTTGAATTCTAATAAATCACTGACAGTGTCAACAGCAAAGCACCCCCACACCATCACACCTCCTCCTCCATGCTTCACGGTGGGAACCACACATGCGATCATCCGTTCACCTACTCTGCGTCTCACAAAGATACGGTGGTTGGAACCAAAAATCTCAAATTTGGACTCATCAGACCAAAGGACAGATTTCCACCAGTCTAATGTCCATTGCTCGTGTTTCTTGGCCGAAGAAAGTCTCTTCGTCTCATTGGTGTCCTTTAGTAGTGGTTTCTTTGCAGCAATTCAACCATGAAGGCCTGATTCTCGCAGTCTCTGAACAGTTGATGTTGAGATGTGTTGGTTACTTTAACTAAGTGAAGCATTCATTTGGGCTGCAATTTCTGAGACTGGTAACTCTAATGAACTTATCCTCTGCAGCAGAGGTAACTCTGGATCTTCCTTTCCTGTGGRGGTCCTCATGAGAGATAGTTTCATCATAGCGCTCAATGGTTTTTGTGACTGCACTTGAAGAAACMTTCAAAGTTCTTCAAATTTTCCGCATTGACTGACCTTTATGTCTTAAAGCAATGATGAACTGTCATTTGTCTTTGCTTAGTTGAGCTGTTCTTGCCATAATATGGACTTGGTCTTTTACCATCTTCTGTATACCACTCCTACCTTGTCACAACACAACTGATTGGCTCAAACATATTAAGAAGGAAAGAAATTCCACAAATTAACTATTAACAAGGCACACCTGTTAATTGAAATGGTTTCCAGGTGACTAACCCGTGAAGCTGGTTGAGAGAATGCCAAGAGTGTGCAAAGCTGTCATCAAGGCAAAGGGTGGCTACTTTGAAGAATCTATTTTGATTGAAATKTATTTTGATTTGTGGTTACTACATGATTCCATATGTATTATTTCATAGTTTTGATGTCTTCACTATTATTCTACAATGTAGAAAATAGTACAAATAAAGAAAAACTCTGGAATTAGTATTTATTTTATTTAACTAGGCACGTCAAAAATTCTTATTTACAATGACGACCTACCCAGGCCAAACCTGGACGATGCTGGGCCAATTGTGCACCGCCCTATGGGTCTGCCCTCATTGAACCAAAACAAGGCTCATTGGTACGCTGAGAAATGTCTGTAATACCTGTGATGCTGCTGATTATAATAATCCCAGTCTGTACTCAGTGGAATCTCTCAGTCCGTGGTTACGGCAGCAAGAGTTCATTCTACACACACATCCAAAGGACTACCTTGCCAAGACAGAGAGCAGACACACACACATAGACACAGAAGCATGTACACAGACAGACAGACAGACAGACAGACAAACAGACCACCAACGTTCACAACACCAGCCATAACAAATGACTGAACCAGCCAAACAGGACACAACAGGATACATTGGTTTTTAGGAGCATATACCCACGTGGGTGATGGAAAGATTAACACACTCCAGTCGGTTGTAGTAATGCTATGAAGTTGATTAGCAACCGCCATAAAGTCCAAAGAAGAAAAAGAAGCCTGAACAAAGGAGGAGAGATGATGAGAAACAAATTTACCGTTTTATCTGTGGATTAATTGTCGGAGTAGAGGACCTTGTGCATTTCAGGTAAAATAACAACCCAATGTTTATATCCCAGGACAAATTAGCTAGCAACAGCAAGCTAGCTACTAAATTGCCAGAAATGTTTAATGCTTTTTGACCTGTCCCCAAATTAATATAATTGGTTCAGTGTCTGTTTTGATATTTCAACCTGCATGTCCTGTTCGCGTCTGGTGTGGGTGAACAAAATCAACTTGCGCAAAATTGCGCACGCCGACGCACGAACGCACGTGTGCGGTGGTCTGGTCATCATGTGAAGGTATACCTGCCACAATTTAACAACAAGTGCCCTCATCCCCATTGCTAGGACGGTTGGTTGCCATAACAAACCAATATTCTGGTGATTTAATTGGCCGTCTGCTGCCAGAGAACCGCGAACACAACAGCAGACACTGAGATAAAGTCTGGGTAACCATGGGGGACTGCCTTCTGATAGGCCTATTAGAATCCTTATCAGCTTTTCAACAAAAAGCTTGTTTGTTTGTTTGGTGATGCACTGAGGAGAGCCTGTCAGAGAAAAAATATATGACTAAACAAACAAAACCCCTCACACTAAAAAACAAWAAATGGGAGAAAACAGGAGCAGCAAAGAGCAGATAAATAAATGACAAAATTGTGTAGCGCCAGAGATTTACGAGTTGTTATTCAAAGTGCAACTGTAACAGAATTTTAAATATGCTGGGGGAACAACAGAAAAGGATGAAGATCCTGAAAACCAASCTCAGTGACAGCTATTCAATCAGTATGGAGGCCGCATACCACCCCTAACCGAAGCTGGGAATTGACAATTCAGTTTGATTTATGTCTGGGTATTTAATAATTAATAAAGAAGCACATAAAATTAGCTGAGTTAATTACWGCCAATAATAAATCCTATAGAACTGGCAGAGGCATATGGGGCGAACATAATATCGAGAAAATCACTATGAAAACCTAACAGCACGAGTCAGATCCGAACTCAAACTACCCACGCACTTGGATGATCCATTTAAAGTCATAGCATCTAACAAACCATCCATACAGATGGTAACTAACAGTAGACTACATAGCATACATTACTGCATGAAAACACCTTGGGTGCTTGTGGCTTGAAACCTGAAACATGACCATGCATGCACTACTCTACCCACTCTTAGGAACTGCATCATGCAGGCCAGAGAGAGAGAAAGGTGTTTTGTCGAGATGTGTTCCATTCGGGGAATAATGTTCCTCCTTCTAAATATCCTTCTTCTATCAYCTGAGCCATACAGGACCAAGAGGYCAAACATTAATATTTCATTGTTAAACATTAATTGACATGCATCATACCTTCAATCTTCCTCAGAGAGGTCTGGCATGCGTCCTGGCTGGGGAACTCAAATGGGTTGTTGCAGGTCCGTATGCTGTCACACTCACACCTCCCGTCGATGATGTTGCAGCCAGTGATCAGGTTCTCATTGCACGGCTCAAATCCCAACAGCTGGTCGTCGTCCCAGTTTTCATCTGATCGGGACCAAGAAAGGTAGAGTGAGGACAATGTAATTGTAAGACTACATCAAATCAAGGGCATCAACACTTTTGTTTTATCAAGTTGACAATATAACATTTCATTAATGTTTCAATTCCAGATTTGTTTTCATAACGCCTCCAACAATCKTAACTGGAAAGCATTACCGGTACTCACACTATCCCCCAAGAATGTATTGCAAATAAGACACTATAAAGGTCAGTAATTTTCACCTCCTCAGCTGAAATATTGATCAGTATGTTACAGTGGGAACATTGCAAATGGCACCCTATCCCTATTATAGTGCACTACATTTGACCAGAGCCATATGGGCCTTGGTCAAAAGTAGTGRACTACATAGGGAAGAGGGTACCATTTGGGACGAAACCAGTATATCCAAGTGTAGGAAGAAGCATTCCATTCCACTATCTAGCTCCCCACCTCATCGTCAGTGATTTTTTTCCCCACAGAGTCAGTCTCAGCCCCTAGACCCCAACACACTGCTATCTGACAGCAACATTATGAAGTTGGATTTGCAGTGCAAATAAGGCATTATGCGTGTGTGCGTGGGTGTGTGCCTGCATGTGCATGTGTGTGTGTGTGTGTGCCCGCTTGAGCACGTGTGCCCACTCTAGCGCTTTTGTTGGCATAGAGTATAATGTTTTCATCTTCTATCTCTGAGCATAGAAGTGACATTGAGCGAAAGTTTGTGGGTAAATGTTTGAGTGTGTGCGTATGGACAGATARAGTAAAGTATGTGTATATTATTGTCAATAACTGTGTGTGAAATGCATACGCTTCAAGTTCAGAGAACACAATGTACACGTGACTCATCATTATATAAACATCTAGCATTAATAATACAGTAACAATACATAGCCCAAAAATATGTGGACACCTGCTTGTCAAACATCTCATTCCAAAATCATGTTATTCACTACTTTATCAAAATCAAAACGGAAGATGTTAAATTATCATTTATCTTTCAAAATGCGGTTGTAATTGATAAGGGCTGTCACGCCCTGACCTTAGAGATCCTTTTTATGTCTCTATTTTGGTTTGGTCAGGGCGTGAGTTGGGGTGGGCATTCTATGTGTTGTTCTATGTTGTCCTTTTCTATGTGTTTGGCCTGGTATGGTTCCCAATCAGAGGCAGCTGTCAATCGTTGTCTCTGATTGAGAACCATYCTTAGGTAGCCTGTTCCCACCTGTGTTTGTGGGTAGTTGTTTCCTGTTTTGTGTTTTTTCACCTTACAGGACTGTTTCGTGTCGTTCACTCTCTTTGTTGTTTTTTGTCATTCAGTGTTCAGTTCATTTGATTAAATTTACTATGAACACTTACCACGCTGCGTGTTGGTCCGATGATTCCTATTCCTCATCATCAGACGAGGAGGAGGAGCGTTACAAGGGCATTGCCTAACTCAAGTGTTTTTAGAAAACTCCCACTGACATCAAAGTATGATTTATGTGACATTTTGAGTTATGCAGCATTGAACACATTCTGTATCTGAAATTAGAACTAGTTTTAAAAGTTGGATGAAATCTTCATTGAAACAGTAAACCCAACACCAAAGCAATGCTAAAAGAAAAGGGATAAAGTTGCGGCCCCATGGCATCTGAAGTCCCTGTGATTTTGTTTGAGGATAGCGCCCTGGTTCCAGTCTCAGACAGCACACTGTGGTGGCACCTGATAGTTATCTTAGCAGGGGGCCCTGCCTGGCTGCATGAAGGAGCAGGCAGTATTTGTATTAGATGGTACTGAAGGTACCTATTAATTACTCAAGACAAAGATATTTCAAACATGTAAGCTTTTAAATGTACAGTAATTTCYTGTAGGAGAGGAAAATGAAAGAACTATCGTCGTCTGACAAAATGATGCAACAAAAGCACAAATAAAAATGGCTTTAGCCTTTAAGAAAAGAGGATATTTTTTAATGGATTTACAGTAGCTACAGAAGATGCTCTGCTCTTCCTATCCTGGGGCTGTGTTTTTCGCTAGCTCAGGATTCTAACCTAACCTAGGGCTTTATTTCTTATTTAGTTCTGCCAGCCAACCCTAACCCCTCCATCTTTTCTTCTGGTTCTAAATTATATCCACTATCCAGCCCTGGAAATTCTATCACTTCTCCCAGGCCCACGATTCCCATGAGGACAGACTACCAGTTGATGGCATACCTGGGTTTAAATACTATTTTAAGTCTTTCCAACACTTTTAGCATTTGCTCTAGTCTGGCTGGAGTGCAAGATAATTGGGGTTTGCTCTTTTGCAACTATTCTATTGGTTCCTTTTATGTACGGCAAGCACAATCAAGCCCAGATAAAGTATTTGAAATTAGTTCGTATTAGTATTTGAACCCCGGTCTGAGAGACTTCAGGGACGAAAAGGGGGGAGCGTCACAAGGAAGAAGCAGTGGAGAAGGAGGTAAATATTTCCGCTTGTCTTCCCTCACTACAGACGCCAAATTTCATCCAGCCTTCACTGGCCCTATTTGTGGGAGCATCAGAAAAACACTGGGGCACAAAATCACCCTTGGCGGCAGTCACAGCAGTCACATCCATCTTTGGGCAAAGGTGTTAAAGGGTTGTCTCACCACCGAGTGTTCTGGATTTTATTTGAGCTGGTGAGCCTGTCATGGCCTCTGGCGTCACTCAATTAAATGTGTCTTCATTTCTTTCTGTTATCTCACAGTTTAATCCCCCAAATCACATTAGAGTGAGTGGAAACAATATTTTATTGAGTTGAAATCCATTCATAAATCAACCCAGCGAATGACTGGAGGGTGTAAGAGAATAGGCATCTGGGATTGGTTTAGCTTGGCTGGTTCACAACCCCTYTGCGCCACTCTACTGATATAATCTATATTCTGTTATTTTTATATAGCCATCAGGCAACCATTCCTTCTGACAGGAGATTTTAAGTTTGAGATGGTTATTTCCAAAGCCCCATTCCTCAGCTTACCAAACAAAGTGGCAGAGTCAGCCTGTTCAAATTACAGATTGTGTTGTTTAGTTTTAGATGGATTTTTAGATGGATGGATGTCATTACAAGTGGTTGAAAAAGAGAATAGTTGAGCCTGAGAACAGACAGAACAGAACTGTTTCTGAGAACAGACAGCAGAAGTTTGGATCCACTATCAGTGCAAACCTGCAAATGAGAAGGGACATCTGTGTTCTGAGCACAACACTAATGAGGAGAGTCATGGTTAAAGTACATGCTTCAGGTGCATCTGGGTACGGGAGTGTTTGTCATGTGCTTGACAATTACGCCTGATGGAAATCTTCATCAATGAAAAGACTGAAACTCTATCCACAATAATAGTGGTTATTAAAAACAAAAAACTTTGTATGAAGTGAGAATAGGCATGGGTCTGAAACAAGAAAAGAAGGAAATTCACGAGCACCACAATGCCTATTCCACCCATGCTCTGCCTGTAACGGCTCTCTTTCGGTGAGTGAGTAGACCAAGGCGCAGCGGGTGATGAATACATAATGACTTTATTGTAAAGACGAAGACAGACACGAAATACACTTGACTAAATATACAAAATACAAAACGAACTAGACAGACCTAAACACGAACTTACCATGAAACGAGAACAAACATGAACAGGAACGACCGAGACGAGACAGTACCCGTGTGGTGCAACAAACACAGACACAGCGACAATCACCCACAAACCAAACAGTGAGAACAACCTACCTTAATATGACTCTCAATTAGAGGAAAACGCAAAACACCTGCCTCTAATTAAGAGCCATACCAGCCAACCCAAACCAAACATAGAAAAGCAACATAGACTGCCCACCCAACTCACGCCCTGACCATCACACACAATACAAAAACAACAGAAAACAGGTCAGGAACGTGACACTTGCCAAGGTTTTCCAGCACACAACTTTGACCTACTACAGTAGCTATGTTGGTAATGTACTTCAAACTATGTGTAGGTCAGTTGCTTATAATTCAAACCTTCTCAAACAACTTAATTCATACTCTTAGAGGAGGTGCATGAACGTGAGATGTACATCATACATGTTCAAGTATTGGATTCTTCACACACCACAATAAGAAATTATCCCATTACGCTACTTATTTTATTCATTAAATGAAAGCCAGCTTTGTTTTCATACTTACCATACCATCAGGCTTGAATTTATTTAATTTAATTTATTTCACCTTTATTTAACCAGGTAGGCCAGTTGAGAACAAGTTCTCATTTGCAACTGCAACCTGGCCAAGATAAAGCAAAGCAGTGCGACAAAAACAACAACACAGAGTTAAACGTGGGATAAAAAAACGTACAGTCAATAACACAATAGAAAAATCTGTATACAGTGCGTGCAAAATGAAGTAAGGAGGTAAGGCAATAAATAGGCCAAAAGTGGCAAAGTTAAATTACAATTTAGAAATTTACACTGGAGTAATATATGTGCAGATGAGGATGTGCAAGTAGAAATACTGGTGTGCAAAAGAGCAGAAAAACAAAAACAAATATGGGGATGAGGTAGGTAGTTGGTTGGATGGGCTATTTACAGATGGGCTGTGTACAGCTGCAGCGATCGGTAAGCTGCTRTGACAGCTGACGCTTAAAGTTAGTGAGGGATATATAAGTCTCCAACTTCAGTGATTTCTTGCGATTTGTTCCAGTCACTGGCAGCAGAGAACAGGAAGGAAAGGAGGAGTTGGCTTTGGGGATGACCAGTGAAAAATACCTGCTGGAGCGCGTGCTATGGGTGGGTGTTGCTATGGTGACCAGTGAGCTGAGATAAGGCGGAGCTTTACCTAGCAAAGACTTATAGATGACCTGGAYCCAGTGGGTTTGGCGACGAATATGTAGCGAGGACCAGCAAACGAGAGCATACAGGTCGCAGTGGTGGGTAGAATATGCCGCTTTGGTGACAAAACGGATGGCACTGTGATCCAGACTGCATCCAATTTGCTGAGTAGAGTGTTGGAGGCTATTTTGTAAATCAAATCAAGTTTATTTTATATGGCCCTTCGCACATCAGCTAATATCTCGAAGTGCTGTACAGAAACCCAGCCTAAAACCCCAAACAGCAAGCAATTCAGGTGTAGAAGCACGGAGACATCGCGGAAGTCAAGGATGAGTAGGATAGTCAGTTTTACGAGGGTACGTTTGGCAGCATGAGAGAAGGAGGCTTTGTTGCAAAATAGGAAGCTGATTCTAGATTTAACTTTGGAGATGCTTAATGTGAGTCTGGAAGGAGAGTTTACAGTCTAGCCAGACACCTAAGTATTTATAGTTGTCCACATATTCTAAGTCAGAACCGTCCAGAGTAGTGATGCTAGTTGGGTGGGAGGGTGCGGAGAGCGAACAGTTGAAGAGCATGCATTTCTAGGATTTAAGAGCAGTTGGAGGCCACGGAAGGAGTGTAGTATGGTGTTGAAGCTCGTCTGGAGGTTTGTTAACACAGTGTGCAAAGAAGGGTCAGATGTGTACAGAATGGTGTCGTCTGCGTAGAGGTGGATCAAAGAATCAAGAGCGACATCATTGATATATACAGAGAAAAGAGTCGGCCCGAGAATTGAACCCTGTGGCTCCCCCATAGAGACTTCCAGAGGTCCGGACAACAGGCCCTCCGATTTGACACACTGAACTCTATCTGAGAAGTAGTTAGTGAACCAGGCGAGGCAGTCATTAGAGAAACCAAGGCTGTTGAGTCAGCCAATAAGAATACGGTGATTGACAGAGTCGAAAGCCTTGGCCAGGTTGATGAAGACGGCTGCACAGTACTGTCTTTTATCGATGGCGGTTATGATATCATTTAGGACCTTGAGCGTGGCTGAGGTGCACCAGTGACCAGCCTGGAAACCAGATTGCATAGCGGAGAAGGTACGGTGGGATTCTAAATGGTCGGTGATCTGTTTGTTCACTTGGCTTTCGAATACTTTAGAAAGGCAGGGCAGGATGGATATAGGTCTGTAACAGTTTGGGTCTAGAGTGTCTCCCCCTTTGAAGAGGGGGATGACCGCGGCCGCTTTCCAGTCTTTAGGAATCTCAGACGATACGAAAGAGAGGTTGAACAGACTAGTAATAGGGGTTGCAACAATGGCGGCGGATAATTTTAGAAAGAGAGGGTCCAGATTGTCTAGCCCAGCTGATTTGTAGGGATCCATATTTTGCAGCTCTTTCAGAACATCAGCTGCCTGGATTTGGGTGGAGGAGAASTGTGGGGGCTTGGGCCAGTTGCTGTGGGAGGTGCAGAGTTGTTAGCCGGGGTTGGGGTAGCCAGGTGGAAAGCATGAATTAGCRGTTTTGTCTTGTATTAATGTGGTGCATGCCCGTATTTCCTTATTTTAGCAAAACATGTCAATAAAAAAAAATATCATAACTTTTTGGTGAGTAGGTGCCCACTCACCACAAAAGGTGGCATTGCGCATTGTGAACTTGTSTGCAGCTGCTCGGCCATGGAAACCCATTTCATGAAGTTCCCCACGAAAAGTTATTGTGCTGACCTTGCTTCCAGAAGCAGTTTGGAACTCGGTAGTGAGTGTTGCAACCGAGGACAGACACTTTTTACCCGCTACGCGCTTCAGCACTCGGCAGTCCCATTCTGTGAGTTTGTGTGGCCTATCGCTTCGTGGCTCAGCCGTTGTTGCTCTCAACCAGCTTTACCTGGAATCCTTTTCCAACCATCTTGAAGGACTCCTCACATAAGCTGAGCACTTGTTGGAGGCTCTTCCTTCACTCTGCAGTCCAACTCATCCCAAACTATCTCAATTGGGTTGAGGTCGGGTGGTTGTGGAGGCCAGGTCATGTGAGGCAGCACTCCATCACTCTCCTTCTTGGTGAAATAGCCCTTACACAGCCTGGAGGTGTGTTGGGTCATTGTCCTGTTGAAAAACAAATGACAATCCCACTAAGCGCAAACCAGATGGGATGGTGTATCGCTGCAGAATGCTGTGGTAGCCATGCTGGTTAACTGTGCCTTGAATTCTAAATAAATCACAGACAGTGTCAACAGCAAAGCACCCCCAAACCATCGCACCTCCTCCTCCATGCGTCGCGGTGGGAACCACACATGCAGAGGTCATCCGTTCACCTACTCTGCATTTCACAAAGACACAGTGGTTGGAACCAAAAATCTTACATTTGACTCATCAGACCAAAGGACAGATTTCCACGTCTAATGTCCATTGCTTGTGTTTCTTGGCAAAAGCAAGTCTCTTCTTATTATTGCTGTCCTTTAATAGTGGTTTCTTTGCAGCAATTCAACCATGAAGGCCTGATTCACGCAGTCTCCTCTGAACAGTTGATGTTGAGATGTGTCTGTTACTTGAACTCTGTGAACCATTTATTTGGGCTGCAATCTGAGGTGCAGTTAACTCTAATGAACTTGTCCTCTGCAGCAGAGGTAACCCTGGGTCGTATTTTCCTGTGGCGGTCCTCATGAGAGCCAGTATCATCATAGCGCTTGATGTTTTTTGCGACTGCACTTGAAGAAACATTTAAAGTTCTTGAAAGGTTCCGGATTGACTGACCTTCATATCTTAAAGTAATGATAGACTGTTGTTTCTCTTTGCTTATTTGAGCTATTTTTMCCATAATATGGACTTGTTCTTTTACCAAATAGGGCTATCTTCAGTATACCACCCCTACCTTGTCACAACACAACTGACTGGCTCAAACGCATTAAGGAAATAAATTCCACAAATTAACTTGGTCCTGGGGCTTTTGCCCTAGCACCACACAGCTGATTCAAATAATCAAAGCTTGATGATTAAATCAGCTGTGTAGTGCTAGGGCAAAAACCAAAATGTGCACCTGGTTTGCGGGGTAATGACCGAGTTTAGGAAACCCTGCCATAGGAGAGTCTGAGAGCTGATCTCTCCTCCGTTCTAGCAAGATACATGCAGCAGTACACACCACCACACTCACTGCCACTTGACTTCCACTCCACGAACCCAAAGGCGTTTTTAATTAATTTAAGGTTTTATTGACAATTACATGAAGTTGATGCAAAGAGTCAATATTTGCAGTGTTGACCCTTCTTTTTCAAGACCTCTGCAATCCGCCCTGGCATGCTGTCAATTAACTTCTGGGCCACATCCTGACTGATGGACCCATTTGCATAATAATGCTTGGAGTTTGTCAGAATTTGTTGTCTACCCGCCTCTTGAGGATTGACCACAAGTTCAATGGGATTAAGGTATGGGGAGTTTCCTGGCCATGGACCCAAAATATCATGTCTTGTTCACCAGCCACTTAGTTATCACTTTTGACTTATGCAGGTGCTCCATCATGCTGGAAAAGGCATTGTTCGTACAAAACTGTTCCTGGATGGTTGGGAGAAGTTTTCTCAGAGGATGTTGGTACAATTCTTTATTAATGGCTTGTGTTTTTAGGCAAAATTGTGAGTGAGAACTCCCTTGGCTGAGAAGCAACCCCACACATGAATGGTCTCAGGTGTTTACTGTTGGAATGACAAAGACTAATGGTGCGCTCTCTTGTCTTCCTCTGGACAAGCTTTTTTCCGGATGCCCCAAACAATCGGAAAGGGGATTCATCAGAGACAATGACTTTACCCCAGTCCCCAGCGGCCATCCCTGTATTTTTGCAGAATATTAGTCTGTCCCTGATGTTTTCCTGGAGAGAAGTGGCTTCATTGCTGCCCTTTTGAAACCAGGCATCTCCAAAAGTCTTCGCCTCACTGTGTGCAGATGCACTCACACCTGCCTGCTGCCTTTCCTGAGCAACTTTGTAGTGGTGTGCCCTGATCCCGCAGCTGAATCAACTTTAGGAGACGGTCCTGGCGCTTGCTGGACTTTCTTGGGCGCCCTCAAGCCTTCTTCACAACAATTGAACCGCTCTCCTTGAAGTTCTTGATGATCCGATAAATGGTTAATAATTTGCCTGTGAAGCCTTTTTTGTGCAAAGCATGATGACGGCACGTGTTTCCTTGCAGGTAACCATGGTTTGACAGAGAAAGAAGAAATGATTCCAATCCAACCCTCCTTTTGAAGCTTCCAGTCTGTTATTGCGATCAATCAGCATTACAGAGTGATCTCCAGCCTTCGTCGTCAACACTCACACCTGTGTTAACGAGAGAATCACTGACATGATAGTGGGTCTTTTTGGGCAGGGCTGAAAATGCAGTGGAAATGTTTTTGGGGATTCAGTTAATTTGCATGGCAAGAGGGACTTTGCAATTAATTGCAAAATCATTCAGGGACTCTTCATAACATTCTGGAGTATATGCAATTGCAATGAAAAACTGAGGCAGCAGACTTTGTGAAAATTAATATTTTCTGTCATTCTCAAAACTTTTGGCCAGCACTGTACAGTTGAAAGTAGGAAGTTTACATAAACTTAGGTTGGAGTCATTAAAATTCATTGTTCAACTACTCCACAAATTTCTTGTTAACAAACTATAGTTTTGGCAAGTTGGTTAGGACATCTAGTTTGTGCATGACAAAAATAATTTTCTCWACAATTGTTTACAAACAGATTATTTCACCATATCACAATTCCAGTGGGTCAGAAGTTTACATACACTAAGATGACTGTGCCTTTAAACAGTTTGGAAAATTCCAGACAATGATGCCATGGTTTTAGAAGCTTCTGATAGGTTAATTGACATCATTTGAGTCAATTTAGTTTTTTAAATTAGGCAAGTCAGTTAAGAACAAAGTCTTATTTTCAATGACAGCCTAGGAACAGTGAGGTAACTGTCTTGTTCAGGTGCAGAAGATCAGATTATCTTTCCAGCTCGGGGATTCGATCTTGCAACCTTTCGGTTACTAGTCCAACGCTCTAACCACTAGGCTAACTGCCGTGCACTTGTGGATGTATTTCAAGGCCTACCTTCAAACTCAGTGCCTCTTGGCTTGACATCATGGGAAAATCTAAAGAAATCAGCCAAGACCTCAGAAAAAAAATCGTAGACCTCCATAAGTCTGGTTCATCCTTGGGAGCAATTTCCAAACGCCTGAAGGTACCATGTTCATCTGTACAAACAACAGCACGCAAGTATAAACACCATGGGACCARGCAGCCATCATACCGCTGAGGAAGGAGACGTGTTCTGTCTCCTCGAGATGAACGTACTGTGGTGCGAAAAGTGCAAATCAATCCCAGAACAACAGCAAAGGACCCTGTGAAGATGCTGGAGGAAACAGGTACAACAGTATCTATATCCATAGAAAAATTAGTCCCATATCGACATAACCTGAAAGGCCGCTCAGAAAGGAAGAAGCCACTGCTCCAAAACTGCCATAAAAAAACAGGCTACGGTTTGCAACTGCACATGGGGGCAAAGATCATACTTTTTGGAGAAATGCCCTCTGGTCTGATGAAACAAAATAGGCCGTCATGACCATCGTTATGTTTGGAGGAAAAAGGGGGAGCCTTGCAAGCCGAAGAACACCATCACAACCGTGAAGCATGACGGTGGCAGCATCATGTTTTGGGGGTGCTTTGCTGCAGGAGGGACTGGTGCACTTCACAAAAATAGATGGCTTCATGAGGCAGGAAAAGTATGTGGATATATTGAAGCAACATCTCAAGACATCAGTCAGGAAGTTAAAGTTTGGTCGCAAATGGGTCTTCCAAATGGACAATGACCCCAAGCATACTTCCAAAGTTGTGTTCAAAATGGCTAAGGACAACAAAAGTCAAGGTATTGAAAGTAGCCATCACAAAGCCCTGACCTCAAATCCGATAAAAAATTTGTTGGCAGAAACTGAAAAAGCGTGTGCGAGCAAGGAGGCCTACCAAACCTGACTCAGTTACACCAGCTTTGTCAGGAGGAATAGGTCAAAATTCACCCAACTTATTGCGGGAAGCTTGTGGAAGGCTACCCAACACGTTTGACCCAACTTAAACAATGTAAAGGCAATGCTACCAAATACTAATTGAGTGTATGTAAACTTCTGACCCATGGGAATTGTGATGAAAGAAATAAAAGCTGAAATAAATCATTCTCTCTACTATATTCTGACATTTTCACGTTTCTTGAAACATAAAGTGGTGATCCTAACTGACCTAAGACAGGGAATTTTTACTAGGATTAAATGTCAAGAATTGTGAAAAACTGAGTTTAAATGTATTTGGCTAAGGTGTGTGTAAACTTCCGACTTCAACTGTATATCACTCCAGTGTAAATTGCTAAATTGTAATTACTTCGCCACTATTGGCCTATTTTTTGCCTTACCTCCTTACRWTATTTGCACACACTGTATACAGATTTTTCTATTGTGTTATTGACTGTACGTTTGTTAATGCCATGGTAACTCTGTGTTGTTTTTGTTGCACTGCTTTMCTTTATCTAGGCCAGGTCGCAGTTGTAAAAGAGAACTTGTTCTCAACTGACCTACCTGGTTAAAAAAAGGTGATATAAAAATGTATAAATAAAATGTGAGTACATGATAATCCGTCTGGCTCTGCAGCTTTGTGAATGTTGACCTGTTTAAATGTCTTGTTCACATCGGCTACGGAGAYCGTAATCACACAGTRGTCCAGAACAGCTGGTGGTCTCATACATGCTTCAGTGTTGCTTGCCTCGAAGTAAGCATAAAAGGTATTTAGCTCGTCTGGTATGCTCACGTTACTGGGTAGCTCGCTGCTGGATTTCCCTTTGTAGTCCGTAATAGTTTTCAAGCCCTGCCACATCCGATGAGTGTCAGAGCCAGTGTAGTAGGATTCAATCTTAGTCCTGTATTGACGCTTTGCCTGTTTGATGGTTCTTCTGAGGGCATAGCGGGATTTCTTATAAGCGTCCGGATTAGTGTCCAGCCTTTAGCTCGGTGCGGATGTGCCTGTAATCCATAGATTCTGGTTCACTGTGGGGACGACGTCGTCGATGCACTTATTGATGAAGCCGGTGACTGAAGTGGTATACTCCTGAATGCCATTGGATGAATCCCAGAATATATTCCAGTCCTTTTTATTGACCGAGTCACTGGTGCTTCCTGCTTTAGTTTTTGCTGGTAAGCAGGAATCAGGTGGATATAATTATGGTCAGATTTGCTAAATGGAGGGCGAGGGAGATCTTTGTATGCGTCTCTGTGTGTGGTGCAAATGTGGTCTTGAGTTTTTCGTCTGGTTGCACATGTGACATGCTGGTAGATATTAGGTAAAAAGGGATTTAAGTTTGCCTGCATTCAAGTCCCCGGCCACTAGGATCGCCGCTTCTGGATGAGCATTTAATTTTTTGCTTATGGCCTTATACAGCTCATTGAGTGCGGTCTTAGTGCCAGCATCGGMTTGTGGTGGTAAATAYACGGCTACGAATAATATAGATGAGAACACTCTAGGTAGATAGTGTGGTCTACAGCTTATCATGAGGTATTCTACCAGCAATACCTCGAGACTTATTTAATAATAGACATTGCCCAACAGCAGTTATTGACAAATAGACACACACCCCCGCCCCTCGTCTTACCAGACGTAGCTTCTCTATCCTGCTGATGCACTGAGAAGCCAGCCATCTCTATATTATCCGTGTCGTTGATCAGCCACATTTTGTGAAACATAAGATATTACAGTATTTTATGTCCCGTTGGTAAGATAGTCTTAGTTGTAGATCGTACAGTTTGCAAAATATAGCTAGCTAGCTAGCTGTCCTCGCTAGTTGGTTAGCTACCTAGCCAATGTTAGCTCTCATCTGACTGGTATAACACTTGTTAATCAAAATAACACATTCATTGGCTAGCTACCTTTGTTTGCCTGTTTGTTATCTAGGTAACATTAGCTAGCTGGTAACGTTATAAAAATAAAAATATCTGTTTGAATTTATTGATTTCCCTCAGCTTGAATACCACCATATATCTAGCTATATACAGTAGCCTGGGTTTGTTTGCATACACTGCCAAGCAACGACCCAGTGTTAGAATGCTGAGTTTCGGCTAAAAAATATGTTAGCATTGTCAGAAATGGTYCAGAAAGGTAGCACATCTTTGTTTCTTAACGGGCGGAAATTATACATTTAATAAAAACTGTTGCGCCTACAAAACTTAGTCAATCCAGGATTTTTTAGGTCCAATGGTCACTTTATGGACGCTATAGTCTTGTTTAAATTTCGTTTTCAGGATTTGAGCTAGGTAGTACACTCTTAACTTCTCTAGGGTAGGGGGCAGCATTCGGAATTTTGGATGAAACGCATGCCCAAATTAAACTGCCAGCTACTCATCCCCAGAAGATAAGATATGCATATTAGTAGTAGATTTGGATAAAAAAACACTCTGAAGTTACTAAAACTGTTTGATTCATGTCTGTGAGTATAACATAACTTATTTAGCAGGCGAAACCCCGATGACAAACCATTCAGATTTTTTTMMMGAGGTCACTGGGAATCCAGATMTCTAAGGGACCTTCTTGCAGTTCCTACCGCTTCCACTGGATGTCAACAGTCTTTAGAAATTGGTTGAGATTATTCCTTTGTGTAATGAAGAAGTACGGCCATCTTGAACGAGGGTCACTCGAAGTGTCCTGTTTGTTAGAGGCGCGTGACCAGAAASCTAGCTACAGTTTGTTTTAATCCTGTATTGAACACAGATCATCCCGTCTTCAATTTTATCGATTATTTACGTTAAAAAATACCTAAAGTTGTATTACAAAAGTAGTTTGAAATGTTTTGGCAAAGTTTACAGGTAACCTTTGAGATATTTTGTAGTCACGTCACAAGTTGAACGGTGTTTTTCTGATCAAACGTGCCAAATAAATTGACATTTTGGATATATATCGACGGAATTAATCGAACAAAAGGACCATTTGTGATGTTTATGGGACATATTGGAGTGCCAACAACAGAAGCTCGTCAAAGGTAAGGCATGAATTATATTTTTATTTCTGCGTTTTGTGTCGCGCCTGCAGGGTTGAAATATGCTTCTCTCTCTTTGTTTACTATGGTGCTATCCTCAGATAACAGCATCGTTTGCTTTCGACGACAAACCTATTTGAATTCTGACATGTTGGCTGGATTCACAACCAGTGTAGCTAGCGTCCCACATACCCTAGAGAAGTTAAAACCTCTTATGGATCGGCCCCTTTTTTTCAATTTTCGCCTAAAATGACATACCCAAATCTAACTGCCTGTAGCTCAGGCCCTGAAGCAAGGATATGCATTTTATTGGTACCATTTGAAAGGAAACACTTTGAAGTTTGTGTAAATGTGAAAGGAATGTAGGAGAATATAACACATTAGATCTGGTAAAAGATAAAACAATGAATAAACCAACCGTTTTTTTGTCGTTTTTTTGTACCATCATCTTTGAAATGCAAGAGAAATGTTTATAAATGTTTTATTCTAGTCCAGGTGCAATTTAGATMTTGGCCACTAGATGGCAGCAGTGGATGTCCAACGTTTTAGACTGATAAAATTAACCATTGCATTTCTGTACAAAATTTTGAATCAAGACTGCCCAAATGTGCCTAATTTGTTTATTAATAACTTTTCATGTACAAAACTGTGCACTTTCCTCAAACAATAGCATGCTATTCTTTCACTGTAATAGCTACTGTAAATTGGACAGTGCAGTTAGATTAATATCAATATCAGATATGTCTATGTCCTGGGAAATGTTATGTTTCTTACAACCTCATGCTAATCGCAGGGGACCCACCAATCCTGAAGAAATTAAAACTCAATTGCTAACGACCCTGTTAAAAAATCTAGTATGTGGTTCTCGATAATGGACGGACAGCTCATGAAGAGAGACGGGGAGTGTGTTGTGTACTTCCAATGAAGTTGATTTGCGAAATTTCATCAAGATTGGTGTCATATTGGCTTAAATATGATGATAGGGAGATTTTATTTAACACTGAGCTTCAACCAATACCTATAGTAGGCATGATTATTGTCGCCTTTTTTTAATAGATGATGGCAGAACTATATGGTGTACCGTTTAGGTGAACTGCACTTTTAAGCCCTGTTTAGAGAACTGCACCTTTAAATAATCTTGTTTAGAGAACTTCACCTTTAAATCTTGTTTTGAGAACTTCACCTTTAAATATTCAAGTCAAATCAAATCAAAGTTTATTGGTCACTTGCGCGTCGAATACAACAGGTGTTGACCTTACAGTGAAATGCTTACTTACAGGCTCTAACCAATAGTGCAAAAAAGGTGTTAGGTGAACAATAGGTAAGTAAAGAAATAAAACAACAGTAAAAAGACAGGCTATATACAGTAGTGAGGCTATAAAAGTAGCGAGGCTACATACAGACACCGGTTGGTCGGGCTGATTGAGYTAGTATGTACATGTAGATATGGTTAAAGTGACTATGCATATATGATGGAAAGAGAGTAGCAGTAGCGTGAAAGAGAGGTTGGCGGGTGGCGGGACACAATGCAGATAGCCCGGTTAGCCAATGTGCAGAGGAGCAACTGGTTGGTTCGGACCAAATTGAGGTAGTTATGTACAGTGCAAATGTAGATAAAAGTTAAAGTGGACTATGCATTATATGATTATAACAGAGAGTAGCAGCAGATAAATCTTGTTTTAGAGAACTTCACCTTTAAATCTTGTTTAGAGAACTTCACCTTTAAATCTTGTTCAGGAGAAACGAACTTAAAACCTGGTTTAGAGAACTGTATCTTTAAACCCATTTAGAGAAACTGCCACTTAAACCCTGTCTGTAAGTCCAGGTGGCCATGTCTAACAGATGGAATGGAATGGATTTTGTGGAGCTCATCTCATTTTGTAAATACACCAGACTGCAGAAATGGCTAACCATCACAAAGTAAAAAATAAACTATGCATGTCGCCTTAGACAAGGGTGTGAGCTAAGCAAATATATTATTATTCCCTCCCAGCCCTCATGCCATAGCATGCATGTAGCTTGTATAGAGAAACTGAGAGAGAAATGCTAAACAGCAAACAGCACCACAAAAACAAACAGAACATTCTATCCTCGTGTTAGAATCTCTGTTACATTGGATTCCTGTTTTTTTGTCACTCAGAATTATTTAATGTTGTTCTTTAAAGCACTAAATTATGGCATCAGGCTTGCCAGTCTAACAAGCAGCCAGCTTCGCTAACTTCCAGATACGCTTCTGTGAGCCAAGTGCACACATTCCAAGAGTAAACTGTTAAACAAGAGAAATACGTGTCTAGTTCCTCTCAATGTTTTAACCATCTCCTGACAGAAGACAGTCATTTCTATTTGTATAGCTGAACAAAAATATAACAAAAATATAAACGCAACATGCAACAATTCAAAGATTTTACTGAGGTTATAGTTCATAGAAATCAGTCAATTTAATAAAATAAATTAGGCCCTAATTTCACATGAAGGGCATGGGTGGGCCTGGGAGGGCATAGGCCCACACAGTTTGGAGCCAGGTCCACCCACTGGGTGCCAGGCACAGCCATATCCGAAAGATTTTCTTTTTTATCTCTATCAGACACAAGATACACGCCCCTCCCCCTGCTCAGATGATCCCGCAGGTGAAGAAGACGGATGTGGAGGTCCTTGGCTGGCGTGGTTACACGTGGTCTGCGGTTGTCAAGAAAGGAACATTCAATTCTCTGGCAACAGCTCGGGTGGACATTCCTGCAGTCAGCATGCCAATTGCACGCTCCATCAAAACTTGAGACATCTGTGGCATTGTGCTGTGTGGCAAAACTGCACATTTAGAATGGCCTTTTATTGTCCCCAGCACAAGGTGCACCTGTGTAATGATCATGCTGTTTAATCAGGTTCTTGATATTACACACCTGTCAGGTGGATGGATTATCTTGGCAAAAGAGAAATGCTCACTAACAGGTAGGTAGACAAATTTGTGCACCAAATTTTAGAGAAATAATATTTTTGTGTGTATGGAACATTTCTGCGATCTTTTATTTCAGCTCGAAACATGGGACCAACACTTTACATGTTGTATTGATATTTTTGTTCACTATAATAACAACACAAAACTGTTTTTTGTTGCATAAAATGATTATCTTTGAAACCAGACAGCCATGATAATCACTTAACTTGCTCCATCATGTCATGGTGGCTCTGCCAAAGAGGAAGTTATCCAGACCACGGGGTGTGTCCCAAATGGCACCCTATTCCCATCTTGCTCTGGACAAAAGTAGTGCACTATATAGCATTTATGCGTACATACATTTTTTAAGTATGGGTGGCCCCGGGATTGAACCCACGATCCTGGCATTGCAAGCACCATAATCTAACAACTGAGCTAATCTACCAAAGGAGAAATYCTCACTAACAGGGATGTAAACAAATTTTTACACAGAATTTCAGAGAAATAAGCTTTTTGTATGTATGGAACATTTCTGGGATCTTTTTGTTTCAGCTCATGAAAAATGGGACCAACACTTTACATATTGCGTTTATATTTTTGTTCAGTATAGAAAGAAACCAATTTCATTTGGCCACATTACCATTTGAAAAACAAGGGAGCCAAACATATTGCACGCAGTGAGTGCATGTCTTTCTAGCTTTTTGGCACAGCTCTGTTCTTATCTCAATGACATTTAATTTTACAATCAACATTTGATCAACACTGCAACTGGGCCTCAATGAAGGGACTTTAATTTAGATTTGAAAAGCACTGATGCAATGAATCTTGTACTGACCACAGTCCAATGGTTGATGAATTATCTTTAGATGAGTTCATAACCACAATGATAATCCACGCTGGAAACAAACCAGTCATTTTCTCATAGACTCATTGGTTATGATCATTACTTAACCATTTCTGTAATTGTACAATTGTCATCTGGTTTATTTTGCCTATTACTCATTGAGAGAGCATGAACATTAATAGGACAACCCCCAAGAGCCACTCAAACAATGTGAKAATGGTGTATTGTGACACCGTGGTGTGCAAGGTACTCCATGCTTGGGATACATGGCACACCTATTTAGAACAGTGTCACTTCAAAGTCATTCACAGTTATAGCTTTGCCATTTGGGCTCACTTGAAGGCTCTGCGTTGAGTGACAGACACCTCAAGAAGACCCTATTGTGTAAGCCCTACTGAGGCTAGGGGAAGGTGGTGTAGTAACACCAMGGTTGTGGGTTTGATTCCCAATGGTGCCACATACACAAAAATGGTATGTACTTATTGTTTTGTACATTTCTTTGGATAAAAGCATCTGCTAAATGGTATATATATTTTTTATTATTGCAAGATTTGTTGCCTGTTATGTGCATATTGCCCCCCGGTAGACCTGGGAGCTATTCCTATGAGACAGACCTTTCAGACGCTAAACAACTGGTGCACGTAATCAATGACTTTCAATATGGTTAACATCAAGGACAGGGTAGAACCTATTCCTTATCACAATTTCCTCTTTAATAGYCCCGCGTGAACAGGAAACACTCCTTCCTTCCTCCTCTTGTTCCTCTAAACATTCTGTGAAAGATGTATAATTCAGTGAGACATGCATACATATTCATGAGAGATTATTATTCCACATACTTCAAAAACCATGTCAATGACTGACTACAAACACTTTTGTGGTGGTGCTGTGCTCCTTTTCAGAGTCAGATAACAATAATCATTGCAGTTATTTTTCACTCAAATGGCTGTCAAACTATACAATGGCAAAATTATGTAGAAATAGAAATGACAGATAGGGTGTCAGACAGTCAGTATGTTGCAAAGGACATTGCAGTGATGCTGTGCTGAGAAKCTGGAGGCAGTGAAATGGCCTGAAGCTGGAGCTGCCTGTAAGCCTGCCTGCCCAGCTGCCTGGGGGGTAATGTAACTTCTGTGGCAGAGAGTAGCTAATATCCCCTGAGACCCTGACCATCCGACAGCACTAACTGGGGAACTGGGACAGAAAAAAATATATAACATCCACAGCAGGGCCATCATCCCAAGTGGGACGACCCTGAACCCCCAGAGCCTCCAGAGAGACTCGTCTGATGGTGCTCTTTGTTACATGTTGTCCCGTTAGCCAGCCAGTGTTCTGGGGATCTGTTAGAGGTGAGCTGTTAGCCAGGTACTGTTCTGGGGATCTGTTAGAGGTGAGCTGTTAGCCAGGTACTGTTCTGGGGGATCTGTTGTAGAAGTGAGCTGTTAGCCAGGATACTCTTCTGGGGATCTGTTAGAGGTGAGCTGTTAGCCAGGTACTGTTCTGGGGATCTGTTAGAGGTGAGCTGTTAGCCAGGTACTGTTCTGGGGATCTGTTGGATGTGAGCTCGGGGTAAGCCACTTATACCCTTACCCAGTGTGATTGTCCAAACTGAGAGTGGTCAGTGAGTGTCACTGGCTTTGGCTGACATAATCTGTTGGTTTTGGAAATGTGATCGGAATCTTTTCAACACCTACCTGGCTTGGGACTGCATGGGTATAAATTCAGGGGCTAAAAGGCATTTATTTAATCTGACCCTTCGCGTAGAGAGAGACGCTCTCCGCTGATAACAATATCAGACTGAGGTACCTCGGGGACTGGCGGAGTCGAGCTCCCTGTGTTACACCAACAAAGGCCTGTGCACCGCCTGCATCGTTGTGACACTCATCATCATTCATAATGAGTAAGCTGACATTAGCTGTCACGAGGCATGACACATTGTGTGCTCTGCCTCTGTGACACTATGAACAGCAGCAGGTATGTAAGTGGTGGTGAATTATGGGGCTCTGATGTGCTGGGTGAATATAGGGCCTCTGAGGGAAAGCTAGAGAACATTAGTGGTTGGGGGTGAGAGGTGGTGGCGACTATAGCTCTAATGTGTTGGGGAAAGGCCCTGTGGGGAACGGGGAACATTTAAGGTTGGAGACAGGGGTGTGCTATGGGGTGAAGATCATGCTCTGTACTTTCAATAACTGGTGTTCCATACTTTGCTCTGGTTCAACCCTCCAGYGGACTATTGCAGAGACAAACTATAGCTGCTGTTTTATCCACATGCCTTACAATAGACATCACCTGCCTGAGAGACTACATAGGCTACTTACTGGCCAAACATTTGAGACGCTCATCAACATGTTTTCATTAATGGCTGCCCCTGTTGAAACATGACTCCTCCCTCCGGGCAATGTAATATGTACATGCAGGTAGACTAACCGGTGCCCCTGCACATTGCCTCTGTACTCTGTACCGGTACCCCCCTGTATATACTTGTTCCCCTGTATATTCACTTGTTATTTTACTGCTGCTGTTTAATTTTTTCTATTTTCTATTTTTTACTCATCTATTTTTTACTTAACACTTATTTTTTTAATTCTTAACTTCTTAAAGCATTGTTGGTTAAGGGCTTGTACGTAAGCATTTCACTGTAAGGTCTACTACACCTGTTGTATTCAGCGCATATGACAAATACAATTTAATTTGCACTTTAAAATATTTATATCCGTTTTCCTCTCCACTCAGATTCTATAGTTGAAAGGGAGTGCTGCATTTGGTTGAGTTGTGAAATAACGTGAATTCAACGTGAAATCCCCCAGAAAATGTCACCCTGACATTGGATTTAGGTTAAAAGTTGGATGAAAAAATACAACATTTCCTTATGTTGATGACTTTTTGCAAATCCAATCAGTTTRCCACGTTGTTTCAACGAAATCACATTGAATGTGTCGGTTGTATTGAACATATTGATTATCCTATGTATAAGGAATGAAATATAGAATCAAAATCTCTCATTATCCTATGTATAAGGAATGAAATATAGAATCAAAATCTCTCAGATGTGATTAATATTTATTTTTCTTCAATGTTCAAGGAATCGACCACCTTCATCAACATTCCACAAGTGCAATTTGGCTATATAAACTTGCGCAAAACTACAGCATTCTAGAGAGCCAGAGACAGCCGCGTCACTAATTGAGTCACCACGAATTGCGAACACTACATAGCCACAAAATATAATAGGCTACACCTGTGATTCCAGGTAGCCCACCCTATTTGCGGGGCACGTCCTATTCGTTTGTGACGATGTAAAATATACCGGGCTGAAGCGTATGTTGAGTTGCATAGCAGATATTCCAATGAAAAACATACAAGCCACGGCGGAAAGAGAGGGGCTGGCACCGCGTCCAACAACAGCAAGGAATCCGTTAGCAATACCCTAAAGAATTGGAAAACCGACATGCTGCAAACACATTAACCAGCTCGCTTGCTCAATATCTCTCTTATTCCAGACCCCCACCATACCGCAAGACCAGCAGCATGGAGAGACATGTTTATGCAACTYCAAGTTATAGCTCTATCTTGACTGTATAAATAAACAGCATGAAAAGCAACAGCATTCACTTTTGAAAATAGTAACAACTTCCTAGTAGCCACAAAATAATAAACTTATGTTCAGCATTATTATTAACCCAACAGTATTAGGCCTATTACTGTGTACTAACTTTTAGTAGCCTACTAGAGCAATAGGACTAAGAATGTATTATATATCATGACAGAAATGCCAGGTGCACATTCTGTAGAACTCAAACATTGCTCATTGCTATTCGTTTCAAGTCATTTGAATGCATTCTATATGATATAGCCTATTATGCATTGTATTCCGCTATCTGATTTTGAGACTATAGCTTATAATAGCCTGCCATGCGTAGCCCAAGTGGAACCATACATTTGTACAATGGACATGTTTTCTGTGAACTTTTAGACAGAGCATAGGCTCTAGTCATAATGATGAAACAGTGTAAATAMAATACAAACCTTCACAGACTCCGACCTCATACTGCGTGATGGATCCACCGTTTAGCGGCGATCTGATCACGCACCTCAGCCCGCGGTCGCAAATCCCATACAGACCGTAGACACCACCGCAGCTTTCGTTTTTCTGCTTGGCGCAGACCGAGCAGCAGCCGCAGATACCGAGCACAACCGCGCCAGAGCAATGCTTTGGCTCCTCGCATTTAGACTCATCACACGGCAGACATAAAAGTGCCAGACTGCTCTTCCAAACCAGGGAGATCAGAATGCATCTCGTTATAAGGTACATCCTGGCAGAGGCCATGTAGAATTTGATTTATATATATCCACAACGCCCCCCCCCCCCCCCCCCAAGACCCCCAATCACCAGTCCAGCGAGGTAGAAAACCCCAGCTAAACTATGCAACGCGAAAAGCACCACGCAGATCTTCTAACGAGGCTCAAAGTTCCGGTAAACCGTCTAGATTTGTGCTGTAGGTTGTTATACTTTCCGTTAGAGAAACTTTTGTCACGGTGCTTGTAAACCAGGAAAGTAAAGGATCCGTTAAAATGCTCATGAAACCGCAACTATCCCATACATGGTTTCTTCGTTACGCACTGTAAATCGTGAGTTTCAGTTTGTTTTAAGAAATGGCAACTTTCTTCACTGTACTCATATGTCTCCTTCTCCTTCCCCTRCGAGTCACTCCGTCTCGCTCTCAGAAAGCAAGGGAATTCTTCCTATTCAGTTCGTCCATAACTGCAACAGAGAGGCTCTATAATCTATCCGTTCCCTCTCGTGGAAGCGCAATAGGTTACTCTARTCGTTTTGTTATGCGAGATTCGCTTTGCCTAATTGAAAAAAAAAAATCCCTGATACCGCAGGTTCAGTGTGTCTCTCTCATGTTATCGTACTCCAGTGTAGCTCTCTACGCCTGCTGCTGCGCCCACTTGGTAGTTCAGTCCCCCCACTGTGACCTCATAACGGAACCACTCCCATCTTGCATTTCTTTGCTCCATTGGATAGTTCATTCCAGATATGGWACACAGGACGCCGCAGAGTCAGTGCAACCTGGTCTCAGAGCATTTCGTATTATGTTTAGTGATACGCGGGTTGGGGATGTAGTTTAGGAACAGGGCAGGTGTAGTTTGGTCCAAACATGGTCTCAGGAAAACAGSAGTTTACACTGTTAATCAGTCCTGCTTTGCATGGGAGGATAATACTTAGACCAGAAGAGACTACACAGTGAATATCTGCATATTAGGACACTGTAATTACACAACAGGTCGGCACTGACCTCAAGCGATATGCAAATGACCACCCAGACCATTTACATTGACCACCCCCTCTTTGTTTTTACAATGCTGCTACTCACTGTTTATTATCTATGCATACTTTACAAATTACKTAGACTAACCTGTACCCCCGCACATTGACTCGGTACCGGTACCCCAGAATATAGCCTCGTTATTGTTATTGTTATGTCATTTTCTTATTACTTTTTGATTTGATTAGATTTTTTTACTTAGTTTATTTAGTAAATATTTTCTTAACTCTATTTCATGAACTGCATTGTTGGTTAAGGGCTTGTAAGTAAGCATTTCACGGTAAGGTTGTACTCAGTGTCACGAGCTTACCAGATGAGCTAAACTACTTCTATGCTCGCTTCGAGGCAAATAGCACTGAAACATGCATGAGAGCACAAGCTGTTCCGGAAGACTGTGTGATCACGCTCTGCGCAGCCGATGTGAGTAAGACCTTTAAACAGGTCAACATTCACAAGGTCGCAGGACCAGACGGATTACCAGGACGTGTACTGCGAGCATGCTCTGACCAACTGGCAAGTGTCTTTACGGACATTTTCAACCTCTCCCTGTCCGAGTCTGTAATACCAACATGTTTTAAACAGAACACCATAGTTCCTTTGCCCAAGAACACTAAGGTAACCTGCCTAAATGACTACCGACTGTAGCCCTCACGTCTGTAGCCATGAAGTGCTTTGAAAGGCTGGTCATGGCTCACATCAACACCAATATCCCAGAAACCCTATACCCACTCCAATTTGCATACCGCCCTAACAGATCCAAAGATGATGCAATCTCTATTYCACTCCACACTGCCCTTTCCCACCTGGACAAAAGGAACACCTATGTGAGAATGCTATGCATTGACTACAGCTCAGCGTTCAACACCATAGTGCCCTCAAAGCTCATCAATAAGCTAAGGACCCTGAGACTAAACACCTCCCTTTGCAACTGTATCCTGGACTTCCTGACGGGCCGCCCCCAGGTGGGAAGGGAATGTAACAACACATCCGCCATGCTGATCCTCAACACAGGGGACCCTCGGGTGCATGCTCAGTCCCCTCCTGTACTCCCTGTTCACTCATGACTGCACGGCCAGGCACYACTCCAACAACATCAATAAGTTTGCCGATGACACAACAGTGMTAGGCCTGATCACCGACAACGACGAGACAGCTTATAGGGAGGAGGTCAGAGACCCGGCCGTGTGGTGGCAGGACAACATCCTCTCCCTCAATGTGATCAAGACATAGGAGATGATTGTGGACTACAGGAAAAAGAGGACTGAGCACGCCCCCATTCTCATTGACGGGGCTGTAGTGGAGCTTCAAGTTCCTTGGTGTCCACATCACCAACAAACTAACATGGTCCAAACACACCAAGACAGGCATGAAGAGGGCACGACATAACATATTCCCCCTCAGGAGACTGAAAAGATTTGGCATGGGCCCTCAGATCCTCAAAAGGTTCTACACCTGCACCATCGAGAGCATCCTGACTGGTTGCATCACTGCCTGGTATGGCAACTGCTTGGCCTCRGACCYCAAGGCACTACAGAGGGTAGTGTGTACGGCCCAGTACATCACTGGGCCCAAGCTTCCTGCCATCCAGGACCTCTACACCGGTGTCAGAGGAAGGTGTGAGAGGAAGGCCCTAAAAATTGTCAAAGACTCCAGCCACCCTAGTCATAGACTGTTCTCTCTGCTACCACACGGCAAGCGTTACCGGAGCGCCAAGTCTAGGTCCAAAAGGCTTCTTAACAGCTTCTTCACCCAAGCCATAAGGCTCCTGAGCATCTAATCAAATGGCTTCCCAGACTATTTGCATTGCCCCCCCCACCTACATGTACATATTACCTCAACTAACCGGTGCTCCCGCACATTGATTCTGTACCGGTACCCCCTTGTGTATAGTCTCACTATTTTTATTATACTGCTGCTCTTTAATTACTTGTTACTTTTATTTCTTATTCTTACTCATATTTTTTCTTTAAACTGCATTGTTGGTTTGGGGCTCGTAACTAAGCATTTCACTGTAAAGTCTACACCTGTTGTATTCSGCGCATGTGACTAATAAAATGTGATTTTATTTGATTCGGAGCATGTGACAAATACATTTGATTTGATTTGAAGTGTAAATAGTGGACTAGACTATCAACTAGTTGTTTTGGCAAGGCTTATTACATGCTTATTACAAAAACAATGTAGCCCGTTGTGCCTATTTATTTAATATGTAGGCACTATTCATAATGTAACCTATTCATCATAATAACTAAATATGTAACTTAACTAGGTTATAACAGATTAGTCGAATGTTTATAACGCAATATTAACGATAACTGATATGCCCAAACCCAAATATTAATCTTGGAACCAAGAACCAAATTATTTTGTTCACTAGACAAATTATCCAAATATAGGCTACAATAGTTTTTTATTCTCAACATCAATCAGGTAAAAGGCAAATGTGTGTTTCATTCTTTTATAAATGCTTTTTGAGATAAATTGATGGGTTAATTGTAATARACTTTAGGGGATGTGGAAAATGAATAAGTACAGACCATTTTGCTATAGAGCCAGATCGGTGRGTAGCAAAGCAATTTTCATTAATAACATGGTTGATAACCACAATTCACATTATAACGGCTCAAAGTGATTATTGATCCAAGTGTTAATGTCTAGGGATGGGTTTGGTTGATTCCCCTACACTTTAAGTTGACATGGCAAGGTCATGTGCATGTGATGTGGTCTTTTAAACATTTAGGCATAGGATACTCAAGAAGTGAAATGATGGATTCCTTCCCTCGTGATAATGATGAAATAATGTATTCTCTAATTCATTCAACAAGTCATTAAAACATTATACCATTATATAAAAACATTATTTATAAGTAATTAAAACAATATTTTATTTAATAAATATTTAATAAGAAGACAAAATCATCAGAGATTCGCCATGGTCATTGATTGTTAGCCTACCACTGCATCGTCAGTTGCGCTGAAATCTATCTGCATTGTAGTATAGGATCCTAATTACCTTAATTGTGTTGTGCATGGAGTCAATACTAGGCTCCCACACCTCTTTTGTCAGCATTATTGTCCTTGAGTTGCTTTGTCTAACACTGTGATTTAGTGTGGAGACATGCTTAGGTGTTTTTAGCAGCATCTATTGCTTTGTGTAAAAAAAAAAGCATATTTGAAAAAGCCTGAAGAACACAACTCTTACAGCCTGTACCACCAAGGTGTTCAGTTTAAAAACATCTACAGTAGCCTAGACCCAAGAGCTTTTGCGGTCATATATTCCCAGACTACTTAGCTACTGATCTTGTCATTTCTTCTGGATGTGCTCATCTTATTCAGGGCACTCTTCTATCTTTTATCTGTGACAGGAGGGCAAGAGGTGGTAAAATGGAGCCGGCTACCCCCTTTCCCTTGATTCCATTGTATTTGACCATGTATGAGCTGGACATCTATATCCCTGGAGGCAAGTCAGAGGGGACCTCYGCGTTGATGGGGTGAAAGGCCTTTTTTTATGGATCAATAAACCACTATCTTTTTTGCTCTTTTTGCTCCTCTTTTTTATTCTCCCTTCCAAGAACTGTCAGGTTTCCGTGGTTCTGTGGCTGGTTGGGCATGAAACCAAACCACGGGATGACAGTCTTTCATTCCAGGAGGCAGTTCTGAGGGATCTCCCCTAAGCCCAATGTCCTCTAGCTTTATTTATACCCTATCCTTCCGCTTACTGATCTACGTATCGCTCTCAGAGATTTGGATGTGTAATTTGTTATGTATGCGAATGCGGCTGATCAGGAAGACTGTATGTGTATGATTCTCTTACTATAGTTTGATGAAATGTGGTATGTCATCCCTAGCTAGGTGCTATTTGCMCTTAACCGGTTGGCAGCGGAGATGCATTTTTAGAAGGACAGAGGACACCAGGCATTTAATTCTGGCAGGGACAATCAGTCTACCCTGCTTTCGCACCGCACAGAATCCTGCTCTGTAGAAAAGAGACAAAATAACTGTTGACCCAGGCTGCGAGCAGAGCCGGCCAATGATAGTCTAGCAATTAGTGTAGACCAATTATAACAGGGCCATCAATCACTCAGCTGAGAGCAAGTTATTTGGGGTTATTCGTTAAATATAAGTATTTATTTTTGTATTGGTTAGAATAATGGAACAAAAACCAAACACTTAACACATTCAACAGTCTGCTCATCTTTAATATAGTGACAATGTGCACTTTACTAAGCCCTATTGTTGAAGGTATTGTGTATAATTGGGAGAAGAGGTGTACAAAAGGATGTGGAGAAAGCAAATTCATATTTAGTTAATTTGGTGCCGAAACCTGGGAGCGAACACATTTTTAAGCCACTTATGAAATGACAGTCCACTTAGCTCTCCCCAACAAGAGGGATTTTGTAATGTTTCCGTGTTCTTGTGTAATCAGGTTATGTATTGTTATCTGGTACACGTCTATGGAACAGATTGATAAATAAGACAGAATCACTAAAAAAGTGTTTGACTGGGACCTTACTCATAACTATCTGTGTGCTACAGAATTGTTGCCTACAGTGCAATTGGAAAGTATTCAGACCCCTTCTCTTTTTCCACATTTTGTTACGTTACAGCTTTATTCTAAAATAGATTTTTTTTAAATGTCCCTTATCAATCTACACACAATACCCCATAATGACAAAGCTAAAACCGTTTTTTAGGAATTTTTGCAAATGTATTAAAAATAAATAACAGAAATACCTTATTTAAATAAGTACTCCCTTTGCTATGAGACTCGAAATTGCTCTCAGGTGCATCATGTTTCCATTGATCATCCTTGAGATGTTTCTCAACTTGATTTGAGTCCACCTGTGGTAAATTAAATTGAGTGGACATGATTTGGAAAGGCACACACCTGTATATAAAGTGTGACAGTTGACAGTGCATYTCAGAGCAAAAACCAAGCAATGAGGTCGAAGGAATTGTCCTTAGAGTGCCGAGACAGGTTTGTGTCGAGGCAAAGATCAGGTGAAGGGTACCAAAACATTTCTGCAAGATTGAAGGTCCCAAAGAACACAGTGMCCTCCATCATTCTTAAATGTAAGAAGTTTGGAACCACCAAGACTCTTCCTAGAGCTGGCCACCTGGCCAAACTGAGCAATCGGGGGAGAAGGGCTCCAGAGCCCGCTTGGAGTTTGCCAAAAGGCACCTAAAGGACTCTCAGACCATGAGAAACAAGATTATCTGGTCTGATGAAACCAAGGTTCAACTCTTTGGCCTGAATGCCAAGCGTTACATCTGGAGGAAACCTGGCACCAACCCTACGGTGAAGCATGGTGGTGGCAGCATCATGCTGTGGGGTTGTTTTTCACAGACAGAAATACTCCTCAGTTTCATCAGCTGTCCATGTGGCTGGTCTCAGACGATCCCACTGGTGAAGAAGCCGGATGTTGAGATCCTGGGCTGGCATGGTTAKACGTGGTCTGCACTTGTGAGGCTGCCAAACYTACTGCCAAATTCTCTAAAATGACTTTGGAGGCGTTTTATGGTAGAGAAATTAACATTAAATTCTCTGGCAACAGCTCTGGTGGACATTCATGCAGGCAGCACTCTCACTCAAAACTTGAGACATCTGTGGCATTGTGTTGTGTAACAAAACTGAACATTTTAGAGTGGCCTTTTATTGTCRCCAGCACAWGGWGCACCTGTGTGATGATCATGCTGTTTAATCAGCTTCTTGATAAGCCACACCTGTCAGGTGGATGGATTATTTTGGCAAAGGAGAAAWGCTCACTAAGAGGTAGGCAGACAAATTTGTTCAAAACATTTGAGAGAAATAAGCTTTTTGTTTCTATTACACATTTCTGGGATCTTTTATTTCAACTCATGAAACATGGGACCAACACTTGACATGTTGAGTTTATATTTTTGTTCAGTATAAATCTGAATCTAACAAAAGTTCAAAAGGACAGTTTGTGCTGAGCTAAGATCCTGCCTCCTCCCTCTGGCACTAGAGACAATTTAGATTCAACAGAATCCCCGAAGAGGAAAGATTATATGTATTGTTTGATCTTGGGGAAATAGAAAGTAAAGTTGTATTGCTCTCTGCACAATGACTTGAGACATGTTTTGTTTGMTAAAATTGTTGGTGCTCACCCTGAAGTGTTCTGGCTACGGGATGAACACAGGCTGCAGTTATTTTTCAGAAAGGGACTTTTTGACATTGCACAATTTATTTTCAAAGCCTGGGAGAGAAGGAGAGGTGTATTGTTTGTGTAATGTGACAAGGTGAAAACTGTACTTTGTCATGAGTGCTAATTATGCATGTAATTGTTAAATGCATTTCATTTGTTTAATGTAAACAATTTGGTTTGTGTTTTCTGCACAGCACACATACATGATATCGTGTCTTATAAGTCCATCTGGGTTGGGCACCAGTTGGTGTATATTACGGAAATAAATAKATCTAAATCAAATCGTTAAAGTGAGAACAAACAGTTATGACTGTAAGTGTTTGTTTTGGTTGTGATTCAATAGGCACCAGTCCCTATTGAATTACCTTCAGGCAGTGATCTGTCATTTACTAGGGATGGGTAAAAATTATTATACAGTAGAGTATATTAGTTTTGCAGATTTTATATCGATACTGTGTCTCCAAGTATTGATATGTTAAAAAATTCAATAATAAAAACTCCAGTATTTCTCATCACTTCTCCTTTTTCTTTTTAAACGTTTCAAATGCTGAGTCAATATGTGTTGAGCACTTTTATCTCAAACTCATTTTCTCATGGCTCTCGCTTGTTCCTCTGCAGCAGAAATATAGTGAGCAATATGTTTGGAACATCGAATCACAATAAAAGCAATACATATAGAATCGTGATACATATAGTATCGGCACCTAAGTATAATATAGCACCGGCACCTGATAATATAGCAACATGAGGTCCCTGGCAGCCCTATCATGTCCTCAAAATCAAGGATGGTTTGTCATATAAAAGTGTCATTTGTTATACCTATATTGTGTTGATAAAGTATGGAAATCTGAATAAAATATCTGTCTTTGGAAGCTTTCTCAACTGTAGAGAAAGGTTTCCAGCCGTTCACGTTCCTGACAAAATGATGTGTAAAGGGTAAGGTCCAATGCAATTGGAACTGCAGTCTATTCAGTAAAATACATGTAATATCAATTTCTTAATTCCAAATCATTATATATGAGTGCCCAACAACAACAATATTTGTTAATATTGGGAGAACGTCAGGAAAATATGAGAAGAGCCTTTAGAAATGTCACTGGGTGCACTGCAAAATATTTTCTCTGTCTAAAAGTGGGGGGAAATTCATGTTACTGGATTATGACGTGGTGATTATGTGACATCAGAAGTAATCAAATTATATTATTTTAAATGCTGGAAAAAGTTGTGTTCCTCTGTGTCATTTGTACATGATGGCTTTCCGAGAGGAACTGAGCCAGGAACTGTTTGCTCAGTTAGCACTCCAATCCKAGAGAAATTCAAATAAGCTCTGATAAGGCCCCAACCACATTCAGTACGTGTGTATAATACATTATTTACCACCCACTGCTGTTTACCTTGGCACTTGCTACTCTGTTTGCTTGTTGTCTCTCTCTCCACTTACGCCTGAAACAATTGTCTCTAGATTAATGGTGTATCTTAAATTAAATAACAAAACACTTAAGCTACCAATAAGCTTTATTTCCAACAAAGTGGGGTAGACGAAGAAGAAAAAAACAGACTACAACAAAAAACAAATAAGTAATATTCTCACAATAAGAAGTGGCGGGTTAAGATTCATGAGGCAATTTGATTCCTGAGCCTCTCCAATACACATCAACTGTAAAATGTCAGCTTGGCGTTGGCTGGTGTTGGGCACGTTGGTGCTGTGATGACGGGGGCCATAGAGCCATGGAGAGTGGAACGCCTCTGCAGGCACTGAGCTAACTGCCCCATTAATCATCCACAGAAAGAGAGAGGGAGAGAGAGGAGAGAGAGAGAGGGAGGGAGAGAGAGAGATGGAAACACAGAGAGAGAGGGAGAGAGGTAGAGAGAGAGATGGAGAGAGGGGCGAGAGGGAGGGAAACAATAAGATGATAGTTGGAGTTGTATTGTTAGATTTCAGTGCAGCCTTTAATGTTATTGATCATAAATTGTTATTGAAAAAACTTACTTGCTATGGCTTTACATCACCGGCCATCAAATGGTTGGAAAGTTATTTATCCAATAGAACCCAGAGAYTGTTCTTCAATGGAAGCTTCTCTAACATCAGATATGTTCAGTGCGGTGTCCGTCAGGGCAGTTGCCTTGGGCTGTTATTCTTCTCTATTTTTACAAATGATTTGCCACTGGTCTTACAAAAGCTAYAATGACTATGTATTCGGATTATTCCACACTCTACATCTCAGCACCTAAAGCCAGTGAGCTCACTGAAAAAGGAGTTACAGTCATTATCAGAATGTGTGATTAATATCAACTGGTCTTAAATACATCTAAAACTAAAAGCATTGTATTTGGTTCTAAACATTCTCTAAGACCTAAACATCAGCTGGAGTTGTGTYTAAAGGGAGTGAGCATTGAGCAAGTTGAGGAAACTAAACTCCAAAATGAATTCAAAGCAAAATATTATACAGAGCCATGATTGCACGGAACTCGATTCCATCTCCAATTACTCAAGCAAACAGCAAAATTACCTTTAAAAAATATATATAAAACATAATCTCATGGGACAATAGAWACTGTGAAATGACACACACACAAACACACACAGACACTGTCCATCACACTCTAACACACACAATCTACACACACATTATTATTTGGTTGTATTGTTTGTATATCGTTATATTTCAAATTTGTGTGACTGTCGWTGWCTATCAGTGTATCAGTGTTTTGTTATTTGTCATGTTTGTGTTTTTTGTGGACCCCAGGAAGAGTAGCTGCTGTTTCTGCAAAAGCACACCACACATCACCATCCTATAGCACCACATATTTATCTGAGAGCCCTAGCTACTGAAGGGGCTACATTCAAACACCTCACCATGGGATGCCTGGAAACTTTGTGTGACTAATTCTATTAAAAGTGAAATTTTTTGTTTGTGGGAATTCAAACACCTTCATTGTTGGCACATTGTTATTCTGTTAATGTGTTTTCCAATTAAGCACTCATACTGTCACACCCTGATCTGTTTCACCTGTCTTTGTGCTTGTCTCCACCCTCCCTCCAGGTGTCACCCATTTTCCCCATTATCCCCAGCGTATTTATACCTGTGTTCTCTGTTTGTCTATTGCCAGTTCGTTTTGTTCGTCAAGCCTACCAGCGTTTTTCCCCTTGCTCCTGTCTGTTTCTAGTTCCTGTTTTCTAGTTTTCACAGTTTTGACCATTCTGCCTGCCCTGAGCCTGCCTGCCTGCCATTCTGTACCTTGTCAAATCACACTGGATTATTGACCTCTGCCTGCCCTGACCCTGACACTGCCTGCCGTTCTGTACCTTTTGGACTCTGATCAGGATTACCGACCTCTGCCTGCCCTTGACCTGTCGTTTTGCCTGCCCCGTTCTAGTAKTACACTTTTGATACTTTGACACTGTCTGCATCTGGGTCTTCCCTAAAAAGTGATACATACATCAAACATTAAAACATAGACATTAAAACAAACTCAAGAAAAAGAAGCCCTGCTTTTAAAGTCTAAAAGCAGAAGATAGATGCGTCAGAATCATTAGCATTTTCACATTAAATGCAACGTCAAACCCTTCTCACTAGCCTAATCCTGTGTTATTACATTACATTATTCAGACTACATAAGAAAGGCAGCCATTATTATAAATTATGTTTTTTTTTGTCATTTCATATCATGTTTTATTAATCATTTTCTGCTTCTGAAATGGCACCCTATCCCATATAGTGGTCAAAAGTAGTACACTATGGAATAGGGTGACCAGGGCCCATAGGGCTCTAGCAAGGGCAGACTGGCAATTTGGCATTTTGTACAAATGCCTGATAGGCTGGAGCATTTGTGGGCCTGTCTAACTTGTTTTTMGGGGCCGCAAAACTATCATTATTTGACAAAAAATGGGGCTTCCATTAAAAAATGGGTTGGTGTGGGAACTTCGAGGAATAAAATGGGCTGATGTTTTTGTAAATGCTATATGCGATTTCTGGTTAAAAGTAGTGCACTAAAGGGATACAGATACAGGCCTTGCCATAGACAGACAATGGTTAATGGTTATAAACGCCACGTTGTGGCTGATGCAGAGATGCCTGTCTGACGTGAAAATGTCAGTTCATGAAGGTTTGTCTTCGCAGGGATGAAGCACAGGCACATGGATCAGGAGTCAGGGCATAAAGTTACCCAAACTGAGTTGGAAAGAATTCCTCCATTAAACTTCAGCTATGAAGTCATTTTTTTGTGTTAATAGAGTCTTAGAGAACTGGAGTTTATAAGCATTGTCCGACCATGAAGCATGCATAGCATGGGAACTAACTAACAGACTGTATTATTCACCGGACGTTCCAAGTCATCATCTGAACATTCCAAATATGACAAATATGTTCAATTGCTGTGGGCTTTAATTGGGCTGTTAAAATTCTCCCAAAACTAGTTTGATAATTGGTATTGATTTATGAAATAACTGCAGATAACTGTGTCTGATTATGTGCACAAACACAAAGCATATTTTCTGGAAGTGGAGCCCTCTATCGCTCTCTTTCTCTCTGTCTCATTCCCTCTATTCCTCTCTCCCTACCCAGCTCTCTCTCTCTTTCTCTCTGTCTCATTTCATCTCTATCTCGTGTTCTGTATCTTCCCCTTTTCTGCCCAAACTTATTTATACCATGAAATGTAGTTTCTAATTCTTTCAATTTGGATCCTCATTTCACATGTGCCCCACAGACATACTGTATACTAAACAGAACCAAACTCACTATCCACTAAGCACTGTAAGTATGCAATGGTTAACTCATTGCAATTTTTTTCTCTGTCTTTCCCTGTTCCATTTTTCCGTTTTCATATTCATGAGCACATGATGAAGAATGCTGGAATGCCAGTGAGCACGGCGCCAGCAGCCTTTGCAGTAGCACCGCCTGTGAAACTGGGAGGCAGGGGAGGGGAGGGTCCTGGGTCTGGGCTTTTTTACTGTTTTAGGGAAGTGTATAGCTTTTTTCCATATAAAGAAGTGCACATACCACAGCTCAGCAAGTAGACTAATCCCCCTACTCGTAGACAGAGAGAGAGAGAGAGAGCGAGGGAGAAATTTGCATAACTTCTGTGCACTGGCAGGAGGGTGTTTCCGATGTCTTTTTCAGCTCCACTGCTCAATGTGACAACCTTGAATGTGAGGGGATGTTCTGGGCCTCGTACACTCCAACCTCCCAGGAAGACACCTCAGGGTACACAACTTTCAAACCTCACTGAACAACAACAGTAGCCTACCTTAAGATTTTAATGCCAGAGTCTGCAGTTAAAAAAAGAATAGCACACACACACCGCAACACACACACACACAACCAACACACACACACACACACACACCAAACACACACACACCAACTCACAACACACAACACAACACACACACACAACGACACACAACACACCACTCATTATTCTATTGAATTTTTTGACACTTATTATTTTGTTCACTACATTCCCTAAGAAAATATTGTACTTTTTCACTCCACCATTTTTCCTGACAACCCCAAAGTACGACGTGATGAAAAATAAGATGAGTATGTAAGAAATATGAGAGAAAAATTGTGTGAAAATGTCACCTCTACACTTAATAATGAGAACACGTGGTCATACTCGCTCTGGTCTGGCAGACTCACTAAACACAAATGCTTAGTTTGTAAATGATGTCTGAGTGTTGGAGTGCGCCCCTGGCTATCCGTAAGTCTAAAAAACATGAACATGGTGCCGTCCTCTTTGCTGCATATAAGGAATTTTAAATGATTTAAACTTTTACTTTTACTTTTGATATTTAAGTATATTTTAGCAACTAAAGTGACTTTTGATACTTAAGTATATTTAAAACGAAATACTTTTAGACTTTTACTAAGAAGCTTTGAAGGCCGTGAGGCCGATACGTAAGCTTATTAAAGATCAGTGATACTATCAAGAGCAGTGTGCGGTTTCCTTTTTCCCTCATCTTGTCCAACTGTTATCATGCACCTGCAAAAAAGATTGCTCAGATTTGCGAGTGCCTTTTGAATTTAGACTTTTACTAAAAAAACATTTTTTTAAATGGAATACTCAAGTAATATTTTACTASGTGACTTTCACTTTTACTTGAGTAACTTTTTTAATGAGGCATCTATACTTTTACTCAAGTATGACAATTGGGTACTTTTTCCACCACTGCTGGTATCTGAGCCTTAAGCAGGTGGCACCACAGGTTGTGATGAAGCTGACACAGAATGGAGGGACACACAAAAGAGACCGCTTCATAAATGCCGGAGAAAAGGCAGTCATTATGCAAGGAGAGAATTCACTTAGGCTATACCCCCATAAAACCTTTGGTGCAATCTGCTGCTCCATTATAGACACAGATATGGGTTTCTTTTCTAAATTCAAACCCTTATAAGGAAATTCAATTTAAGCCTCCAAGATTCAGATCACAATTTCTCGTCATTATCCCAGCTTTTTAACATACTGTGTTGGATATGTGTTTCCTTTGAAGGGGGTAATTTGCTATCTTTTCCTGGGTGATTGCAGTTTCTAGCCTTCAAAGCATAAATGTTTTAACCTTATTGAGATATCCACCTGCTTCAGCTCTGAAGAAAAGAAAATGGTAAAACTTAGAAAATCAGTCCTGGTATGCCCTTGCTGTATATAGGAAACTACAGTTTTGTACCTTCATTGAGCTGTGTTTGTGTGTGTGCTTTTATTTATGCATGTGTGTGTGTGCATGCGTGCGTGTGTGTGTGTGTGTGTGTGTGTGTGTGTGTGTGTATATGAACCAGCGTGAGAGAAATAGGTACTGCACTGTTTCCTGTCACTTTGATGTATATATGCTTTTATTTAGCTCAATAACTGTATTTCTGCTGATCCAACAAAAGATAATGAGAAGATGCCTGAGATAGGCTAGATGACAATTCGCTGTGGTATTTKATGTCTTTTGATGACAATTCGCTGTGGTATTTAATGTCTTTTGATTGGAGTTTGTTTTCTGCAACATTTTATAGGTTTAATTTCTTTACAACTCGTGCTGAACCCTGCCGAGTTGCGGTATAGAATAACATCGGCAACAGCTCCACAAAGTGAGCCTTTTAGATCGCTGAAGCTCTTAACACTTTTATTGCTACCATTAGGAAGCGAGCTCTCATAAAAGTATTGTCCTCACATATCAATTAGCCAGCCACAAGTACAGCCCACTGCAGTCATTGTACTGCTCAGACCTTAATGCCCACTCAAAATTACATTGGTCTTGGCTCACCAAGCGAGCTGAGAGACTTCATTACCATGGCTCCCATTAAGAACCACAGAGATGGAGACATTATCACTGCCCTGACTGGAAGCATAATGTGATGAAGGGAATAACAAAGAAGCACCCAGAGAGAGAATTTTTATTTAGGTGTGTGTACCAAATGGCACCCTATTACCTATTTAGTGCACTACTTTTGACCAGGACCCATAGAGCTCTGGCCAAAAGTAGTGCACTATATAGAGAATAGGGTGCCATTTGGGATGCAGGCCCAAATGCCACCCTATTAACTATTTAGTGCACTACTTTTGACCAAGACCCATAGAGCTCTGGCCAAAAGTAGTGCACTATATAGAGAATAGGGTGCCATTTGGGATGCAAACTTAGTTTAGCTTTTTATGGAGTCGGTCATGAAACAACATGACTGAACAAAGAAGCTCTGTTGTGTGGTGTAGTGGGAGGTATGTGGTGTCCCCTAGGCTCAAGGGGGCAAGATGAATGTTTAACAATGGAGTTCAATGATGGTTATCAATGACTATGTTATCACAGGGCCTTGGAGTTCAGGAAGGGCCATCCGTCCTTTAGAGCTACAGTCTATGAACCTGTACTAAGTGAATAGGGTGTATCATTACAACTATGTATCACACAGAGAGGTTAAATCCATCTTAATATGCTCACTATAATGATACTGTATCAGTTAAGGCACTGTAAGGTAGATTATGATGTTTTAACAAAGCTTAGCCATGTGTAGGCTATGCAACTTGCATGCATCCATGAGACCAGCACAGCACAGTACAGCTGCCTAAATGTTCTGCAAGGTCAGACACGTTGTTGGTAGGTCTAGCATCAGCCCAGGATAGCATTAGCTGAGATTGATTACACATGTACTCTGCATACTGTCAAGGTCCGGAGCCCCTGTGACACATCCCAAATTATCATTACTTTAAATTTAGCAAACAATGTTCACAAAAAAATGAATCACAGCTGTGCGACTGACAAGCACCCCCTTGGGACTAGCAGAAAATATATACTTCATAACAACATTAATACCTGCAATATTGCACTAAGCCTTTTGGACCAAAGTTCTGTTATTGTTTAAGGACCTTAGCCAGGAAYGGTCCTGCTGGGGATTCAACCTGCACTGGAAGAGGTGACTGTTTGAAAGGGGAGAGTGTGCTAACTTACTCTGGGTCAAAAGGTCACAGTAGATTGTAAATTAAATGGGAGAACATAGAGTGGTTCTGCATGTCAATGGGAACATTTAATTGAGTATAGGTCTCATGTAAAGTAGCAATACATCTTCATATTGTTACTTTACATGAGGGGACATTGTCATATAGCATTTTACAGATTACACGACAATGGCAAAAGTACACTCAAAGYAGTACAAAATACACTGAACAATTTCTAAGATTTTACAGAGTTACAGTTTATATAAGGAAATCAGTCAATTGAAGTAAATTCCTTATGCTCCAACCTATGGATTTCACATGACTGGGAATGCAGATATCCATCTGTTGGTCACAGATACCTTAAAAAAAGGTAGGGGCATGGATCAGAAAACCAGTCAGTATCTGGTGTGACCACCATTTACCTCATGCAGCGCGACACATCTCCTGCACATGGAGTTGATCAGGCTGTTGATTGTGGCCTGTGGAATGTTGTCCAACTCCTCTTCAATGGATGTGCGGAGTTGGATATTGGCAGGAAGTGGAATGCGCGTCGATCCAGAGCATCCCAGACATGCTCAATGGGTGACATGTCTGTTGAGTATGTAAGCCATGGACGAACTGGGACATTTAGCTTCCCAGTGGGGCATTATCATGCTGAAAACATGAGGTGCTGGTGGAAGATGAATGGCACGCGGTCACATGGGCCTCGGATCTCGTCATGGGTATTGCATTGTGCATTCCAAGTGGCATCAATAAAATGCAATTGTGTTCATTGTCTTAGCTTATGCCTGCCATACATAATCTACCGCGACATGGGCACTGTTTCCCAACGGCTGTACATCAGGAACGCCACTTGAGTTCGCTGCCACTGCCTGAGCAGTTGAAACGGGATTCATTCCATGAAGAGAATTCTTCCTAGTGTGCCAGTGACCAATCAACGGTGAGCATTGGCATACTGAAGTTTGGTTACGACGCCGAACTGCTGTCAGGTCAAGACGCGCTGGTGAGGATGACGAGGCAAAAGATGAGCTTCCTGAGATGGTTTCTGCTAGTTTTGTTGCACCGAATTCCTTTTGGTTGTGCAACACCCATAGTTTCATCAGCTGTTCAGACGATCCCAGCAGAGTGCAGACGACCGATGTGGAGGTCCTGGCTGTCATGGTGTACCTCGGTCTGGCGGTTGTGAGGCGCGGTTGGGAACGTAGTGCCAAATTCGCTGAACACAATTGGAGGCTGCTTATGTTAGAGAAGAACCTTACACATTCTCTGGCAACAGTCTTGGATAACAGTTCTGTGCGTCGGCTATGTCCAATTTGCACGCTCCAGATCTACAAATAATGTGAGATTCTTATTGATGTCAACTTCATTGGTGTTGTGTGAGCAAAACTGTACAATTTAGAGTGGGCCTCTTTTATTGTCCCCCAGCACAAGGAGCACTGTGTGATGATCATGGCTGTTTAATCAGCTTCTTGATAAGCCACACCTGTCAGGTGGATGGATTTATTTTGGCAAGGAGAAATGCTCACCAAGAGGTATGCAGACAAATTTGTGCACCAAATTTGAGATAAATAATATTTTTGTGCGTATGGACATTTCTGGGATCTTTTATTTCAGCTCATAGAAACATGGGACCAACACTTCATGTTGTGTTGATATTTTGTTCACTATAATAACAGTTTTTTTGTTGCATAAAATGATTATCTTTGAAACAAGACAGCCATGATAATAACTTAGCTTGCTCCATCATGTCATGGTGGCTCTGCAAAGAGGACGTTTCCCAGACCACGTATTGTGGTCCCAAATGGCACCCTATTCCATAGGGCTCTGGACAAAAGTAGTGCATTTATAGGGAATAGGGTGCCATTTGGGACACACCACCATGGTGTCACCAGCTTGATGGAGTCCTCCATCATGGCTCCAATCCATTCAGACCTTCCTTTCCACGGGGTGATCCTATAATATATAGTATTTTGCGTATGGGTGGCCCTGGGATTGAACCCACTATCCTGGAATTGTTAAGCACCATAATCTACCAATTGAAGCTACAGAGGACCACTTCTCTTAATATGGCCAAAGACCCTTTTGTTTACCAATGAGTCTGTCTGGTAGGCTCCTATATGTTTTTCTTGAGCCCAGTTCAATGAGGTGGCATTTGGAATACTTATCTCTGTTACACATAAGCCTTTAAGGGTCTGAAGTACACGAGAATAATGGAATAGGGAAATGAGTTTAAATGGCCTGAAGGAATGGAAAGATGGATAGGGGGAAGTAAAACCTTAATGGCACCGTGGTCCCTGTAGGCCTTCTACTTTTTCAACAGGACGCATAGGAATCTGGTCCAAAGTAATGCACTACATTGCCAATAGTCACAGTCTCCCGGGTGGCGCAGTGGTCTAGGGCACTGCATCGCAGTGCTAGCAGTGCCACGAGTCTCTGGGTTCACGCCCAGGCTGTCGCCCCGCCCGGCCGCAACCGGGACGTGGGTGGACGCACAATTGCATAGCGTCGTCCGGGTTAGGGAGGGTTTTGGCTGGTAGGGGGATATCCTTGTCTCAGTATGTAAAAAAAAAAAAAAATGTAATAAAATGGTATGCACTCTACTGTAAGTCGCTCTGGATAAGAGCGTCTGCTAAATGACTAAATGTAAAAGAATGTTCCGTCAACTGTGTTTGTGTATAGTTGTTGTTTATAGGTTGTGCCATTCTGGGCGGTTTGACACACTGTAGACTGGAGAAAAGCCTTATTGATAAAGTACATGGGCTATATTCATGTTATACAGAGGTGGCCAACTATGTYTTTCTTTTGCTTTCTCCCTAACTATTATTTGATGTTCAAAACGATTCCCTCTCTTCTGCTATCACAAGGGAAACTGAAATCACAGCCAMATGTTTTTGTAGAGAACAAACAATGAACAAATCATAGGCTATAATCTGGAAGAAACAATGTGGTTGCCAGGGCAACAGTAATGATAGRTTATCTGTCATCATTATGGGATGCTGAAATTAGATTGACAGTTTTGGTTTAGATGATTTAGATTGACATTATATGGTTTTTACAACTATAAATTATGTTGGCTATGAACACAATCGCTATATATTGTTCAGAGCAACCCCGGTATTGAGGTGACAAAGKCTGCCCATTGGAACTTGTTATGGGAAACCAAACACATTACCAGATTATGGCTTTGTGCTTGGGTGACATTGTTCATTAAGTGTCAGAGAAAGCATAAGCCTGTGTGAGTTTTGTAATGGCATCTCGTTCACCCTATCGTCGCCTGTAGCCTACTGCTCCTTCTGGCGGCTAGGGCACTTCAGCAGACTTAGAAAAAAAGAAGAGGCGCTGAGAAATATTATCTAGCTAGCTATATCTCACAAGTACTTGTATGACATTGCCAAAGTGTAGCTCAGAAATTCCCTTACAGTGCATTCCGGAAAGTATTCAGACCCCTCTACTTTTTCACATTTTGTTACATTACATCCTTATTCATCCTTATAAATCTACACATAACACCCCATAATGACAAAGCAAAAACAGGTTTCAGAAATGTTTGCAAATTTAGTAAAAATAGAAAACAGAAATATGACATTTACATAAGTATTCAGACCCTTCACTCAGTACTTTGTTGAAGCACCTTTGGCAGCGACTACAGCCTCGAGTCTTCTTGGGTGTGACGCTACAAGATTTGAACACCTGAATTTGGGGAGTTTCTCCCATTCTTCTCTGCAGATCCTCTCAAGCTCTGACAGGTTGGATGGGGAGAGTCGCTGCACAGATATTTTCAGGTCTCTCCAGAGATGTTCGATCAGGTTCAAGTCTGGGCTCTGGCTGGGCCATTCCAGGACATTCATAGACTTGTCACGTAGCCACTCCTGCGTTGTCTTGGTTGTGTGCTTAAGGTCGTTGTCTTGCTGGAAGGTGAACCTTCACCCCAGTCTGAGGTCCTGAGCGCTCTGGAGCAGGTTTTCATCAAGGATCTCTCTGTACTTTACTCCATTTCCCTTTCCCTGACTAGTCTCTCAGTCCCTGCCACTGAAAAACATCCCCACAGCATGATGCTGCCARCACCATGCTTCCCCATAGGGATGGTGACAGGTTTCCTCCAGACGTGACAATTGGCGTTCAGATCACAGAGTTCAATCTTGGTTTCATCAGACCAGAGAATCTTGTTGTTGTTTAGGTGTTTAGGTGCCTTTTGGCAACTCCAAGCAGGCTGTCATGTGCCTTCCAATGAGGAGTGGCTTCCGTCTGGCCACTCTACTGTAAAGGCCTGATTGGTGGAGTGCTGCAGAGATTGTTGTACTTCTGGAAGGTTCTCCCATCTCCATAGTGGAACTCTGGAGCTCTGTCAGAGTGACCATCGTGTTCTTGGTCACCTCCCTAAACAAGGCCCTTCTACCCCGATTGCTGTTTAGCCGGGCAGCCTGCTCTAGGAAGTCTTGGTGGTTCCAAACTTCTTCCATTTAAGAAGGATGGAGGCCACTATGTTCTTGGGGACCTTAAATGCTGCAGACATTTTTTGGTACCCTTCCCCAGATCTGTGCCTCGACACAATCCTGTCTCAGAGCTCTACGGACAATTACTTCGATCTCATGGCTTGGTTTTGCTCTGACATGCACTGCCAACTGTGGGACCTTATATAGACAGGTGTGTGCCTTTCCAAATCAAGTCCAATCAATTGAATTTACCACAGGTGGACTCCAATCAAGTTGTAGAAACATCTCAAGGATGATCAATGGAAACAGGATGCACCTGAGCTCAATTTGGTGTCTCATAACAAAGGGTCTGAAWACTTATGTAAATAAGGTATTTCTGTTATAGAWTTTTAATACATTTGCAAACACTTCCAAAAATATGTTTTTTCTTTGTCATTATGGGMTATTGTGTGTAAATTGAGGAGAAAAAATWATAATTRAATACATTTTAGAATAAGGCTGTAAKGTAACAAAATGTGGAAAAAGTCGAGGGGTCTGAATACTTTCCAAATGCACTGTATATGTTGTGGGGGGGGGATTCTCAAAAATGCTAATTGTTAGAATCATTGTTGTAGTACTCGAGACTGCAAGCCATGCATATACATGTTTCCCTTATATATCAGACCTGTTGTAAAACTGTGAGCCCATGAACAAGCATTATAACTCCACCTGAAAAATGCCCATCGTTCCCCTTTTATGCTGACAATAATGCCCTTCTTTGCTGTATACTTTTGCAGTATTGGAATAAGGCCAAAAAATAGCATTGGCGAACTTGATCAAATGTCTTTGATGTATCTTACCGTCTCCGAAAGAGAAAAACATTTGCAAATTGTTTTGGACCAGTACACAGATCATTTGCATACACTAATGTTTTGCATTTACTTTTTCCCCGAACCTAAATATGCTGCACTGCCCGCGAATTCTGAAACATTGTCTACTCTGAAAAAAAATGAAAACTATAGTAGGCCTACTTACAGTGGTAGCCCACACCAACGCAAAAGATCAACTGTCTGTTCACTTGTCAAATTCTACTGTAGGCCTATGTTATAACCGCACTCCCTTTCYGATGCATAGAGCAAAAACCAAATATAATAGGTCCAATCTAATAGGTCCAATTAAATGAGAGATGTCAATGGTATTTTGTTGTATGGCTACTTCGTAAATATGAACTCTTCACGGTCAGAAAAGGTGAGGAATTTATTCTGCAATGATCATGGAAATGAAATAAATAATAGGAATTAGATGCTTATTTCAAATTATTTTAGAATCCAAAGATAAAATAAATAGGCCTAGATTCTTCATTTTATCAAATCATTTTTTTAAATATATTTTTGATACCTAAAGGGGTCCTCTAAATCAAATAGCTAAATTATCCATGGTATGACCATCTTAAAACAATGCCATATGTTAACCCCCACAACGGCTTAGACTTTTAGAGGTTAAAGAAGGATTTTTAAGACAATTGAGACATCGATTGTCTGTGTGTGCCGTTCAGAGTGGGCAAGACAAAATATATAACTGCCTTCTCACTAACGGCAAACGATTGCATCTTGTTATTATATTTAGCTACCTGTTTTTTTTGTTGTGAATAAAAGTGTCATCATGCACAGAGTGTACAAAACACCTCCTTTTCCCCTCAGTACAGCATTCCACAGAGATGCTGCCACATGTTGACTCCAATGTTTCCCAGTTTGTCAAGTTAGCTGGATGTCTTTTGGGTAAAGGACGTTCTTGATGCACACAGGAAACTGTTGAGCATGAYAAACCTGGGAACGTTGCAGTTCTTGACACACTCAAACCGCCTGACACCTACTACCATACCCCATTCAAAGGCACTTGTGTCTTTTGTCTTGCCCACTCCCCTGATGGTTCACACCACACAATCAGTACTTAATTGTCTCTCAAGGCTTCAACAACTCATTCTACAAATGATTCTAAAAGTCTAAGCCAGTGGCGGGATTACAATTTTAGGACCCCTTTAAAGGTATCAAGAAAAAAAAATGTTATATTGATACAAAATTAGCATTCGCCTTTACGCTACTATAACCTTAATTAACGCAATTATAACACATTCATAAATGGTGAAAATAAATAAGAAGGAATAAGGTTTTGAAAGTGTCTGTCCATAATCTAGGAAATATAAGAGTTTTTTTGGACACATATTTAACCATATTACAACTACCTCCACACTTCCATTTATTTCAGACGAGTCCCTTGTATAGAAACACTAGGACACCATATTGTGTTTGTGAGAGTCTCCATCTTTTCTATGATCATGTTAGTTTGGCCAAACCGTTCTTACATTTTTTCATACAAGACGATTTTCGGGATGTTCATGGTCTGACAAACACCACTGTAGCTCGGCTATCTTTAACCACAGATGCAGAAGGCCGACATAGGTGGATACGGTGGATTGACCGCAGCCCAATATATCTCTAGCTTAAACTGACAGTTGTGATGGGATTTTTTAAATATTTCATAGATTGACGCACGGCTGCTACATAGACTTAAGGATTACTGTCTCCTCCCCTTCATTTACACGGATTGAAGTGGATTAACAAGTGCACAATAAGTGCATAATAACTTTCACCTGGATTCACCTGGTCAGCGAAGTGAATGGAAAGGAAAGGTGTTACTAATGTTTTGTACACTCAATGTATATCCCATACTTGCACAAAGCTCCAAGTGTTTTTTTTGCAATACTTCAACCGCTAGAAACTGTGTGTACGCATGGTCTAAAAATTGCAGGAGGATAAGCASATTCTCATGTCAAGTTTATATAAATGCCAACTCTTGCATGAAAACTYGCACACGCATGTTTAGGGGAATGTTTTGTTTGTTCCCAAGATTTTTAAATCTCAGAATTATTAGCCCCTGTTCAGTCAGTGCTTAAAACTGCTTTGCCAGGCCAGAGATCCACACTCCTTTCATGACTCATTTATACCTGTGTCTTATAGCCTATTAAAACCTGGGCTTTCTACTTTACTCATAACACTACTGTCCTTTACTTTTATTGAAACATATCCTCAAATCTTCACACTCTTCGYAATTTCCTTGCTCCCCTGGAAGGGGAGACTGGGGAAAATTGTTTGAGAGACGCGCACTCGCTTAGGGGAGACCAGGGGAAATTGTAAGACCATCAGTGGCTTGTATGCAGCTTGTATGTGTGGAGGCCTGGAGGTACTAAACGTGTTTATATTAATGAACGGTGAACTACCGTGGGACCGGCAGTCTTTTTTCTCAGCATTRTTATTTTTACCTCTGGGGACGTCTGATTTTGAATCAGTAAAGAAAGTCAAGCAACTCAAGAGCAAACCCTAAACAGTCATTACCTAGGGGCAATTGTGTTCTCGTATGAATCACATAATAATATCAAGGCATAAAGGCTGTACTCTATGCATGCTCAGTCTGCTGCATTTCCAATAATTGATCTTTGTATGGTTCAATTTCACTCCAAGTGTTTTTCCCCTTTCCATCAAGGCTGAATGAAGAGATGGAAAAGAAAAGAGAGAGAGATGTATTTTCATGTCTCTGGAAAGTGCTTACCTGTGTGTGTGTGTGTGTGTGTGTGTGTGTGTGTGTGTGTGTGTGTGTGTGTGTGTGTGTGTGTGTGTGTGTGTGTGTGTGTGTGTGTGTGTGTGTGTGTGTGTGTGTGTGTGTGTGTGTGTTAGACTCTGTAGACTGGGACATCCCCAGGGGTAAAAACAACAAATCAAATAAAAGCACTGTTTTTAGTTTCTCACACGAGTCAAATCATAATTGTATCATAAGATCTACAACTGTAAGCTGCTCTGTACGTGATAGCTTGAAGAGAGTTTCATATAAACATGTGAACATTACTTGTAATGATATTGTTTGCTGGTACAGTGAAAAAGAGGGATTTTAACCATCAAATACTTTATAATGAACATGCATTTATGTGCAAATAATGAAGCGGACGTATGATGAGACCAAGTGGTCCATAGAAACTATATTTCTTTCCTCATTTGACAGTGAAACACAGACACACGTCATTAACTCTGACCTACTATTTACTGACAGGATTCTCCTGGGAGCAGGGTYTGTGTGTCTGTGTGTCTGTATATGTGTGTATGTGTGTGCGTGTGTTTGCTACTGAAGCCTCCTTCCTACTCCTTCCTCCTATCATTGTATCTCATTGTCTTGTTGTTTACCCCAAGCCACTTGAAGGCTAAAGAGATGTATGAGTCACTACCACTAAGAAAAGGAGCAGTAGACTAATAATAGCGGCTGGCCTACCGGTCACTTTCTCATTATWAGATCTATAGATTGGTATCACCATCATCCCCCGTAAAAATCACTAAATACAAACAGCATTTRACTAAAGGTCAGGTTCATTAGTGAGACTCTCATCCCTTAGCTAGTTCCTTTTTGTCCCCATGCACTATGCTCTGCAAAGAGACGTCTGATGTGTAGGCTATCTATCAGGAACAGTGTAGTGAAAGGGATGCTGATGCCAAGTCAGATAGTATTCCCAGTGTGATGCATGCCAGTGTGGGGGCTAAGAGCCRTGTTCTGTCTGATAAATTCACAATTCTCTGTTTCATAAATTGACAGAATCTCTTTTAATTCAAATTSCTAGTCAAAAACATGTTCTATACGATCTAGAAATGATATTGTTTCTTATTAAAACTCATTGTCACCCCTATCCATATCCAAGAACAAGCCAGAATCCATTTCCCCGTTTCCTCCACTACAACTCATTGCACCAGTAAAGATAACATTTCCAGGAACAATCACAAGTTGCTAGGATCCCTCAAAGTGCTGTCGACTCACTATTATAATGGGAAAGGGGGATATATAGTCAGTTGTACAACTGAATACATTCAACTGAAATGTGTCTTCTGCATTTAACCCAACCCCTCTGAATCAAAGAGGTGCGAGTGGCTGCCTTAATCGACATCCATGTCTTCGGCACCCGAGGAACAGTGGGTTAACTGCCTTTCTCAGGGGCAGGACGACAGATTTTTACCTTGTCAGCTCAGGGATTRGATCCAACAACCTTTCAGTAATGATATGAAAAGGCAGTCCAATGCAATAAACACACAAACCTGATTCTCAGCTATGGTTGTGAGGCCGGTTAGACATACTGCCACATTTTCTAAAACAACGTTGGAGGTGGCTTATGGCTTATGCTACCGTGTTGTTGTCATGTTGTATTGCTACCATGTTGTGTTGTCATGTGTTGCTGCCATGCTGTGTTGTTGTCTTAGGTATCTCTTTATGTAGTGTTGTGGTGTCTCTATTGTCATGATGTGTGTTTTCTCCTAAATTTTTATTTGAATCCCRCGTCCCAGCAGGAGGCCTTTTGCATTTTGGTAGGCCATCATTGTAAATAAGAATTTGTTTTTAACTGACTTGCCTAGTTAAGTAAAGCTGTTAAAAATAAATAATAAATAAAAAATGTTAGAGAAATGAACATTACATTCTCTGGCAACAGCTCTGGTGGACATTCCTAAAGTCAGCACGCCAATTGCATGCTCCATCAAAACTTGAGACATCTGTGGCATTGTGTTGTGTGACAAAACTGCACATTTTAGAGTGGCCTTTTATTGTCCCGAGCACATGGAGCACCTGTGTGATGATCATGCTGTTTAATCAGCTTCTTGATATGCCACACCTGTCAGTACAATGGATTATCTTGGCAAAGYAGAAATAAATGCTCACTAACAGGGATGTAAACAAACATTTGAGAGAAATAAGCTTTTTGTGCATATGGAACATTTCTGGAATAATTTATARCAGCTCATGAAACATTTGGACCKAAATTTTACATGTTACGTTTATATTTTTGTTCAGRATAGTTTGGTTGTACCAGCACCCCGTTGTTTGACTGGGAGAGACTATAAGGACACAGCTGYCGCTTAAACTGACAAGCCAAAAACTAAAACCGACCCTTACCTTAACCCTAACCTTAACCAAACCCTTAYCCATGACCCTAACCCTTACCCTAACCTAAGAAATTCTGAAATTAAATATTTCTTTGTGACTGTGTTATCTATTGGAAACCCTCCTCTCTTGCCTGTCTTGGTGCCTGCCTCATGATAGAGTGAACACACATTTTCATGGAAAACAAGGCATGTGCTAATAAAAGGAATTKCTTAAAAGAAGTTTAGTCATCCTCTAAAACGATCTAGAATAATCCAATCTATAGCTAGCAAACAAAACTATTAACGGTAGCTTTAGAATAGCCTAGCTAGATAGGTAGATAGCTAACATTAGCTAGTTAGGTTGATGCAATCATGCAGCCAGTTAATCCAGTAATGTTTGTTATTATTTAATTCACAAACATTTGTGGTTCAAATTTCACCTTCTTAAAAGTAAAAAACCTACAAATTTCGCCACAGAGCAGTCTGCACAGACAAAATGAACACATTTGTCCAACCATAACAGATGGATGGCTAATGCAGAAAGAGAGAATTGAGGGATTCTAGCACCACCATAACTTTCACAAATARAGTGCATGGTGACATCTAATGATATGAACTGGTAATGCAGGTTTGGTTAGAATAGAGTGCAGTAGGGGCCTCCCAAGTGGCYCTGCGGTCTAAGGCACTGCAGGGCTTGAGGRGTCACTACAGATCTGGGTTCGATCTCGGGCTGTGTCGCAGCTGGCCGCGACCGGGAYACCCATGAGGCGATGCACAATTGGCCCAGCGTRGTCCCGGCTAGGGGAGAGTTTGGTCTGCCAGGATGTCCTTGTCCCATTGTGCTCTAGCGGCTCCTGTGGCCGGGCGCATGCACGCTGACACAGTCGCCAGTTGTACGGTGTTTCCTCCGACACATTGGTGCAGCTGGCTTCCAGGTTAAGCGAGCAGTGTGTCAAGAAGCAGTGTGGCTTGGCAGGGTCGTGTTTCGGAGGACGCATGGCCCTCAACCTTCGCCTCTCCCGAGTCAGTACGGGAGTTGCAGCGATGGGACAAGACTGTAAGTACCAATTAGGTTGAAAAAAAAGGTTAAAAAGTGCCCAAAATTATATATATAAAAAATTAGAGTGCAGTAGAATGAGTGACATTCAATAAAATCTACTTCATGAAAAGGAGGATATTATTTTCAAMAAAAATMTTGAAAGTAGTTGATTTAATGATTGAATATATGGATTTTACAGGCAATCCGTTCCTACGGTGAGAACCAGGGAACCAAGCTCTGGTGGGCAGATGGTGCCGAGGACAACAACACAAGGTTAGTGGTTTTATGACTTACATATAAAAAAAAACATTAATACAAAGTCTACTGTGCATAGTGTTAAATGTAACCCTGCCTTATTACAAAGTCTACTGTGTATAGTARTAAATGTAACTCTGCCTTACATAAAGCTTACAGAATGAATAATTGCAGAAGAGCACTGTAATCAGATGAACAAATAATTGGTTGTGATCCACCTTAGGCTATGAGTGTTTCCAATTCACCTGACCCAACAAGAAAACCCCCAGCCCTATAGTCATAGCAAAGATGAAAAGGGAGCTATCTATAATAATAATATTTTGTCATCATAGCCTACGAATAGGACCCAGAGTTTTACCTGACCTAGTTATGAGATCAGGAAAAACTCTGTATGCTCTCATTGAACGATGTAGCCTTGGCATCCGATGGTGGGCGCTAGAGATCTGCACTATTGTCTAGGATTGATGTACCCAGTCAGTAATATACTCGTGTCCCCTGTGGCCTGTCTCATACATAAAGRATCCTCCATTTAGGCTGCAAAKGCATAATTTCCCTCCTTAACAAGCTTATCAACTGTCTTTAAAAAAATCATCCCAAAATAGGTGGTGGAAAATTGTGTACTGTACACCTATTTTTCATGTTTTCTTCCGACTTCTCACCATTAAAACTAGTTAAGGAGGGAAATTATGCATTTGCAGCCTGAATAGAGGATGCTTTATGTACGATCCAGTCCATGGGGGTACACAAGTGTATTACCGGCTGGGCACATCAATACTAGACGATAGTGCACAATTAGAGCTCACTATTGGCTGCTTAGGCTATGAACGATGCATGCCGGCAAGTTCAAAGCTCTTGCCACAGGTTGCAAGCCTCTCTTTATTTGGTTTCTCCCATTTCTGGTGGTTTTCTTTGCTTATTAGGAACGTTAAAAGGATGCTCAGGAACTTTTGTATAATTTCAGCCACCAGCCAAAGTGGTGCTTATGAGCCAAAACAGCTCCCCGTTTTATGTGTACTACGTCATCCAATTGTGTACTACGTCATCCATTTCGTATATGTAACGTACTGCAATTCATATATGTTACAAATTAAATTCATACAATATGTTATGAATTTGTTGTGCTTAAGATCCTGGACTGCATGTTTAATAATTATGCTAATCATGTCTTTGTTTTGACTTAACAAGGGAAGTAATGTCTGTTGTAATGGAAACTATTCAGTAGCAATGCCTTTCATATGTCATTATCACTGTCTATCGTATGTATGAATGGGTCATGCCAGGTTGGGGCAGGTCCTTTTAGGACGCCRGTGCTCCTCATTCAGGGAGAGAAGTTTGTTGAGGTAACATGCAGGTAGCCTACTCTACATACTGTAGGCCTAGCTCTGCTACCCCCTCAGATATTTATGAGGGTTTTACCCTGTGTTTGAGGCTATTTTGCCTTTGTTCTCGAGTAGCCTAGTCATTATAGTAGACTATTGTTTATGTACTTATAAAAGTACATTTATTGCTAAAGGGATATTTCATCCAAATGACAAAATCACATGTTTGTTTGCTTAYCATTTGTGGCACAAATCCAATTCAAGTCAATGGTACCTACAGTGCATTCAGAAAGTATTCAGACCCCTTGACCCTTTCCACATTTTGTTAAGTTACAGCCTTATTCTAAAATGTATTAAATTACTGTTTTTATTCATCAATCTACACAAAATACCCCATAATGACAAAGCGAAAACAGAAATACCTTATTTACATTAGTATTTCAGACCCGTTGCTAAGAGACTCGAAATTAAGATCAGGTGCATCCTGTTTCCATTGATCATCCTTGAGATGTTTCTACAACTTGATTGGAGTCCACCTGTGGTAAATTAAATTGATTGGACTTGATTTGGAAAGGCACACACCTGTCTATATAAGGTCCCACAGTTGACAGTGCATGTCAGAGCAAAATCCAATCCATGAGATCGAAGGAATTGCCCATAGAGCTCCGAGATAGAATTGTGTCAAGGCACAGATCTGGGGAAGGGTACWAAAACATGTCTGCAGCATTGAAGGTCCCCAAGAACACAGTGGCCTCCATCATTCTTAAATGGAAGAAGTTTGGAACCACCAAGACTCTTTCTAGAGCTGGCCGCCCAGCCAWACTGAGCAATCAGGGGAGAAGGGCCTTGGTCAGAGAGATGACCAAGAACACGATGGTCACTCTGATAGAGAACCTTTCAGAAGGACAAACATCTCTGCAGTGCTCTAACAATCAAGCCTTTATGGTAGAGTGGCCAGACATAAATGACTCAGTAAAAGGCACATGACAGCCCGATGGAGTTTGCCAAAAGYCACCTAAAGGACTCAGATCATGAGAAATAAGATTCTTTGGTCTGATGAAACCAAGATTGAACTCTTTGACCTGAATGCCAAGCATCACGTTTGAAGGAAACCAGGCACCGTTCATCACCTGGCCAATACCACCCTACGGTGAAGCATGGTGATGGCAGCACCATGCTGTGGGGATGTTTTTCAGTGYCAGGGACTGGGAGACTAGTCAGGATCGAGGAAAAGATGAACGGCGCAAAGTACAMAGAAATCTTTGATGAAAACCTGCTCCAGAGCACACAGGACCTCAGATGGGAACGAAGGTTCACCTTCCAACAGGACAACGACCCTAAGCACACAGCCAAGACAACGCAGGAGTGGCTTCGGGACAAGACTCTGAATGGCTTTGAGTGGCCCAGCCAGAGCCCGGACTTGAACCTGATCAAACATCTCTVGAGAGACCTGAAAATAGCTGTGTAGCGACGCTCTCCATCCAACCTGACAGAGCTTGAGAGGATCTGCAGAGAAGAATGGGAGACACTCCCCAAATTCAGGTGTGCCAAGCTTGTAGTGTCATACCCAAGAATACTCGAGGCTGTAATCACTGCCAATGGTGCTTCAAGGTGCTTCAACAAAAATGTCTAAAAACCTGTTTTTGATTTGTAATTATGSCGTATTGTGTGTAGATTGATGAGGGGAAAAAASAGTTGAATCCATTTTAGAATAAGGCTGTAAGGTAACAAAATGTGGAAAAAGTAAAGGGGTCTGAATACTTTCCGAATGCACTGTATATTAGCATGTTCACGATTCTTGTCCACATCATCCTAAAATATCAAAAAATMGATTGTGTAACTCAAAGTTACTTGTAGATGATCTGGACATGATGTGCAAAAATGCTAATATACGTAATATTGACTTTTTGTMWKACAAAAAGTCAAATGCCACAAATGCTAAAAAGTTAACATTTGATACAGTGGCCAGSTAAACAWAACRAAAACATGGATTGCTGTCATACCTTGTCTATAGACTGCTTACAGGGTAAGGAAACCAATATTAKWTTTTTTMGGGGGGGTGAACTATCCCTTTAAGTATTTTTATCAGCAACTATTTTTCATTTTTTTTTGTCATTTGTAGGCCTATCCATATGACCTATTGACCTACATATTCGGTAGGTTTGGTATATAGGTTCGGTATATACTATATAACCTAGGTTACATCTCCCTGTTGCTGTTCTACAAATTAACTAGGCTTCCAGTTTCTTAAGYAAACAGATTCTTTGTCAGATTGTCCCTGTCATCTGTGCGTGGTGTTCTTTCCAACTCCACTAAAGCAAAATCGAAGTTGTATACCTATTGTGGTCTTATCTTATTGTTTAGTCTGCAAAGGCATGGTGGCCAGGGTTTGACCTTTTGCTTGCATCCCAAATGGCACCCTAGACTATTTCCTACATAGTGCACTACTTTTGACCAGAGCCCTACCCTGATCGAAAGTAGCTAGTGCACAGGATATAGAGTGCCAATTGGGACGCATCCTTCTACTTTACTAGGGAACAACAAGGAGCTGCTATGACTCATTTTCATAACACAGAATTGAAATCCACTTTTACCGTAGGGAACCAGGGATGAGGTAATGACAGAGTTATAGGCCTTCTGATAAACATGTATTTTTATTTATTAAGGATCCCCATTAGCTGCTACCAAGGCAGCAGCTACTCTTCCTGGGGTCAAAACAAAATTAAGGCAATTACATTAAAAATACATTTTAAAATGTAAAAAATAAAATATTACATCATACAACACATTAGAACCCCACTACTCTACCACTACATATCTACAATACAAAATGTATAATACCACAATACAACAATATTACAACATTACGCTTCGAACACAACGACAGCGTCATTGCGCAAAATAGTACACAGCATCATCTGGATATGTATGTAACAAAAGTTCAACCTTCACCTTCTGCTACCATTTCTGCCAAGCCGTCTACGCATACTGTTTGACGCATATGTTTGATAAATCGAAAGTCTGCACCACACCGAACGCACTGCAACTGCCTCTGCAATGCAATGCAATGCTACAAGGTAAACGCAGCGTTTCATTGGAAATTAATATAATTAGGGTGTAGCAAAATGCAATGACGCTGTCGGTGTGTTTGAAACGTTACAATGTACATGTAAATCAAATCAAATGAAATTGTACTGGTCACATGCAGTTATTACGGGTGTAAAGAAATTCTTGTGTTTCTAGCTCCAACAATGCAGTAATATCTAACAAGTAATATCTAACAAGTAATATCAAACAATACACACAATACACACAAATCTAAAGTAAAGGAATGGAATTAAGAATATAAAAATATTTGAACGAGCAATGTCGGAATAGAATAGAATAGTAGTAGAATAGAATACAGTATATACATATGAGATGAGTAGTGCAACATTTTTCAACATTATTAAAGRGACTAGTGTTCCAATTATTAAAGTGCCCAGTGATTTCAAGTCTTTGTGTATAGGGCAGCAGCCTCTAAGGTGCTAGTGATGACTATTTAACAGTCTGGTGGCCTTGAGATAGAAGCTGTTCTTCAGTCTCTTGGTCCCAGCTTTGATGCACCTGTACTGACCTCACCTTCTGGATGATAGRGGGGTGAAGAGGCAGTGGCTCGGTGGTTGTTGTCTTGATGWTCTTTTTGGACTTTCTGTGACATCGGGTGGTGTAGGTGTCCTGGAGGGCAGGTAGAATGCCCCATWCTTGATGTGGAATAGAGATCCATGTAGTCATGGCTCTAGTACTGTGCATTTCCCAAAGTCTGTTCTGGGGACTGGGGACTGTGAAGGGACCCCTGGTGGCATGTCTTGTGGGGTATGTATGGGTGTCTGAACTCTGTGCTAGTCATCTGAACAGACAGCTCGGTGGTTTCAACATGTCAATACCTCTCACAAAGACATGTAGTGATGCAGTCAATCTCTCCTTTACTTTAAACCAGGAGAGATTGACATGCATATTATTAATGTTAGCTCTCCGTGTACAACCATACTGCTCTGGGCCAACTGTATTTTCCTATGTCCCTCTTTGTGGCACTTGACCACATGACTGGGAAGTAGTCCAGGTGTGATAAAACCAGGGCCTGTAGGACCTGCCTTGTTGATAGTGTTGTTAAGAATGCAGAGCAGTGCTTTATTATGGACAGACCTCTCCCCATCTTAGCTACTGTTGTATCAATATGTTTTGACCATGACAGTTTACAATCCAGGGTTACACCAAGCAGTTWATTCTCCTCAACTTGCTACATTTAGTTGAGGTTTAGGGTTTAGGATTTTGTGAAATTGACTCCTACTGAAGCGTGAGTTACCTTATCTTTCGCATTTCTGTTACACGAATCGGGTTTGCCTTCTTCTGTTTTCACAAGAGGGGCTCAATAAGTATATGTCAACATGGGGACACCGGGTCCGAACATTCACCGAACATTCAGCCGGTTATTTTCTTCTACATGACCAGCACGTTTATTGTAACGCCTGCTTATCAACAGTTGATCATCGCAAAGGTACAGTGAGACAACGATCCACTCATGGCATTATAAAACACATGTTCACTTACACATGTTTGCTTATTAGGCTATTCATTCAACTTTTAGAAGAAATAGGGTRGCTATTTTCAGTAGCATAGGCTCTACTTGATTTATGTTGCTTGTACATTTTCAGTAAGACCAACCTTTTGTGAAACAGTCCTTACCAGTGACATTATGAATTGTAATAGTATCAATCAATCTACCTGACATTCTGCTTGAAAGAAAACAAGTTTCATAAGATATGATAGACCTAAATGCTGAGTAGAGTATATGACATTTCTTTTCATTTTATCTCAATGGAACTCCAAGAAYATTCTAAGCTCAAACAGAGGACTGATCTGATGTAGGCTACTGTCTGCTTGTGAGACACATAGTTTCTTCCCTTTGTATTATTATACAGTCTATGCTCCCTCTTCTCTCTCCCTCCTACCTCTGCCTAACTCAGTTCAATATCCATGTATAGGTGAAGGTGAAGGCAGCACATGCACATGACAGTACAATACAGAGTTCAAAGTTCAAACAACATCTGTATGTACATATAACTCTGTAGGTAACATATGTCTCTCACATCCAAGTCCAACATTTCTCTGGATAATTTCGCTCTGTTTTTATGCTTGTTTTTGTCCAGATTTATTTCCTAATTTTAGACTGATATCAGATCTGTTTGATTTGTCTRATCAGTGCTGCAGGACAGKATCTCCATGTTGAAAAAGCATGCAAAGCAGATGTCAATTAGGGAATGGTTTCCTGTACCCAGATTAAGCCTATTCCTGGACCCCCAAAAAATGAAATGTTGATTCTCCGTTGAGCACACTTTCTATTCCACAACTAGGCTTAATCTTGGTCTGGAAACAGGCCCTTAAAGTCTCTGTTCCTCTGTCCAGGTGTGCTATGAGCTGTTTCAAGACTTCTATAGTACATCTGCAGCATCACGAAGCACCAAAAGAATGACGAGGAGCTGATCAAGGATCGTTCCTCCTACCTCTTCCTGCTGAAACCATGTGCGACCAGCCTAGTGTCCATCCTTCCAGCAATGCTGACCGCTCCAGCTACAAGGCCATCATGCAGAAGTTTAAGTTCTCCGTCACTGCGACGGATTTCCAACATATGGCTTTTGGAGAGGTCGTTTTTGATATAATCCGCAATAAAAATGGGAGTGGGGGGCTGGTTTGGAGATGATGTCTGTATATTCCCAAATAAATGTATTCTCAAATATTTTATTTTCTCTCTTTTACACTGTGGCCACTGAACTGCCAAGCATGATTGTTGGTGACACTCTGATGTTCAGATGAAGGGAATTAAATAGTCTATAATGTGCACCACAGCAGAGCTCAACGCAGACAGCGGTGTGTAGCCTAGCCCAGCGGTTCCCAAACCTTTTCACTCAGGCCCCTCTTCCATCGTTGGGGAACACCCCGATTTTGGCAAATGTATTCTGAAAGCAGTTTTGGCCTTTGTTATTGTCTCAACACTGAGCTGGTCAGCCGAGAGTTTTCAAAAGAGTTGCTAATGCCATTGTTTTCCCATTTGAAATATACAGTATGGTAGGCCTTCACAGTATTAGCAATACAGCATCTGTGCACTGACTGCCACCCAAATACAATGTTGAATGTGTTTACGTGTTTACGTTCCCTGTCTCGTCATGTAATCTTCTTTTGAATTCTGGAATATGTAAGCCTACTCCTGCATATTGAATAATGTATCTTAAATACCCATGAGCAACTCAATGTTGATGTATAGTTTGTCATCCATACATGAACAGATGTTTAATACATTTATGTACAGTTATGGTACTGAACATTTTATTTTATTTCACCTTTATTTAACCAGGTAGGCTAGTTGAGAACAAGTTCTCACTTGCAACTGCGACCTGGCCAAGATAAAGCATAGCAATTCGACACATACAACAACACAGAGTTACACATGGAATAAACAAAACATACAGTCAATAATACAGTAGAAAAATAAGTCGATATACAATGTGAGCAAATGAGGTGAGATAAGAGAGGTAAAGGAAAAAAAGGCCATGGTGGCGAGGTAAATACAATATAGCAAGTAAAACACTGGAATGGTAGATTTGCAGTGGAAGAATGTGCAAAGTAGAAATAGAAATAGTGAAGWGCAAAGGAGCAAAATAAATAAATACAGTAGGGGAAGAGGTAGTTGTTTGGGCTAAATTATAGATGGGCTATGTACAGGTGCAGTAATCTGTGAGCTGCTCTGACAGCTGGTGCTTAAAGCTAGGGACGGAGATAAGTGTTTCCAGCATCAGAGATTTTTGCAGTTCGTTCCAGTCATTGGCAGCAGAGAACTGGAAGGAAAGACGACCAAAGGAGGAATTGGCTTTGGGGGTGACCAGTGACATATATCTGCTGGAGCGTGTGCTACGAGTGGGTGCTGCTATGGTGACCAGTGAGCTGAGATAAGGCGGGGCTTTACCTAGCAGAGACTTATAGATGACCTGTAGCCAGTGGGTTTGGCGACGAGTATGAAGTGAGGGCCAACCAACGYGAGCGTACAYGTTGCAATGGTGGGTAGTGTATGGYGCTTTGGTGACAAAACGGATGGCACTGTGATAGACTGCATCCAGTTTGTTGAGTAGAGTGTTGGAGGCTATTTTATAGATGACATCACCGAAGTCGAGGATCGGTAGGATGGCCAGTTTTACGAGGGTATGTTTGGCAGCATGAGTGAAGGATGCTGTATAGGAAGCCGATTCTAGATTTAATTTTGGATTGGAGATGCTTAATGTGAGTCTGGAAGGAGAGTTTACAGTCTAACCAGACACCTAGGTATTTGTAGTTGTCCACGTATTCTAAGTCAGAGCCGTCCAGAGTAGTGATGCTGGACGGGCGAGCAGATGCAGGCAGTGATCGGTTGAATAGCATGCATTTAGTTTTAGTTTTACATAATAAACCCAATGTACTTTTGTCTATGGCCAAGGCTGTCAGTTATGTAAGAGATAATAAAAAGGGGCTATGCATTCTATAGAAAAAAAATTATGACTTGCAAGGTGTGTTTCATGATGCGCTAGCAGAATGAAACTGACCTTCCACAGAGTTGCATTATTTTCCAGAGAACGCAACGAGCCCCAAGTTAATTATAATTTTATATCATGGCTATAATTTAACACATTTAACACTAGAAATGTGTTCATTTGCAGGTAGAAATGTGTTCAACATCCACTGAAGTAGCTAGCAAGGTTATTAGATAGCTATAGTAGAACAGTACATAGCAATTTTTTGTAATTCTTTAATAATAAGGCAATCTCATAATAATTATTTATTGAGTGTCCCTTTTGGGAAATTCATCTTGCATCTCRACAAACAACAGCACAGGATCACCAATAGGTGCATAAATGCATTCATAAATCACAAGCAATAACGACAGCAGACAACACATGTCGATACAGTTTGTAATTCYGTTTGTAAAGGTCGGTGTGACATCTGCTCCTACAACGCCCTCTACTGCTCATCCTGTGTTTCCTTGACCTGCCGCCACTCCCCCAGTACTCTTTCKCTCTCTCTCTCTSTGTGTGGTTGTGTGGGCGGAGACAGGTGTGCTGGAGTCAGAGCAGATCCCCACCAGCTGCAACCTATTCCATAATCAAGACCTCTACAAATKCTCAGCCCTGCCACTTCCACGCTGCCAGATCATAATRTCTGCTCAGTCAGTCTACGTTTCTAGCCGTTTGTTACTATTCAGATCCTGTTGTGCCTGTTTTCCTTGCCTGACACTGTTTTCCTCTCCACTACAGTTCTGCCTGCTTTGACTCTGGTCCCTGTTTCCAGTCCCATGTCTCGTCATCCTGCTACTCTGTCCTGGATTCCCCACTCCACTACTCCCTTGGATTGCCCTCCGGACCTGCTTACCCTGTCTCAACCCCTCTCGCTCCAGCCTCAGCCTCCGCACCTGGTTTCCAGCAACCGCCCGAGCTTCCCCTGACCTGCACTCCATCTCCCCCCTGTGTTTCAATAAATACCTTGYTTACTTCATCCCAGTCTCCTCYTCTGACTCTGCTCTTGGGTTKCCCTGTTCCACTCCGCGTAACAGTCGGGAGTAATTCTCGCTTCTGCCCTCACTGCTCTCTCCAAGAACAGCGGTTCCATGTTCTTGAGATTAACTCCAATGATTTTGCTTAACAGCTTTACAATTTTGTGTAGTTGGTTTTTACTTGCAATGGATAGTTGATTGTACCAGGCTTGGCAAAAGAAAGTGAGAACACTAGGAACAAAGTGTGTGTAGAATATGGCTGTTATTCTTTTATTGACCTGATATTTATTTAATCTCCTCATGAAATACAGTCGTTGTTCTCCCTTATTGTATATCTGTGTTTGCAGGCCAGGAGAGTTTTGAGAGTCACTTATAGTTCCAAGATATTTGTATTGCTGCCAACTCAACTCAAATTTTGGCCCACTCCTCCATACAGACCTTCTCCAGATCCTTCAGGTTTCGGGGCTGTCGCTGGGCAATACGGACATTCAGCTCCCTCCAAAGATTTTCTATTGGGTTCAGGTCTGGAGACGTGCTAGGCCACTCCGGACCTTGAGATGCATCTTACGGAGCCACTCCTTAGTTGCCCTGGCTGTGTGTTTGGTGTCGTTGTCATGCTGGAAGACCCAGCCACGACCCATCTTCAATGCTCTTACTGAGGGAAGGAGGTTGTTGCGCAAGATCTCACGAATCATGGCCCCATCCATCCATCCTCCCCTCAATACGAGAGCAGTCGTCCTGTCCCCTTTGCAGAAAAGCATCCCCAAAGAATGATGTTTCCACCTCCATGCTTCACGGTTGGGATGGTGTTCTTGGGGTTTGTACTCATCCTTCTTCTCCTCCAAACACGGCGAGTGGAGTTTAGACCAAAAAGCTCTATTTTTGTCTCATCAGACCACATGACCTTCTCCCATTCCTCCTCTGGATCATCCAGTTGGTCATTGGCAAACTTCAGACGGGCCTGACATGCGCTGGCTTGAGCAGGGGGACCTGCGTGCGCTGCAGGATTTTAATCCATGACGGCGTAGTGTGTTACTAATGGTTTTCTTTGAGACTGTGGTCCCAGCTCTTTCAGGTCATTGACCAGGTCCTGCCGTGTAGTTCTGGGCTGATCCCTCACCTTCCTCATGATCATTGATGCCCCACGAGGTGAGATATTGCATGGAGCCCCAGACCGAGGGTGATTGACCGTCATCTTGAACTTCTTCCATTTTCTAATAATTGCGCCAACAGTTGTTGCCTTCTCACCAAGCTGCTTGCCTATTGTCCTGTAGCCCATCCCAGCCTTGTGCGGTCTACAATTTATATCCTGATGTCCTTACACAGCTCTCTGGTCTTGGCCATTGTGGAGAGGTTGGAGTCTGTTTGATTGAGTGTGTGGACAGATGTCTTTTATACAGGTAACGGTTCAAACAGGTGCAGTTAATACAGGTAATGAGTGGAGAACAGGAGGGCTTCTTAAAGAAAATGAACAGGTCTGTGAGAGCCGGAATTCCTTTATTGGTTGGTAGGTGATCAAATACTTATGTCATGCAATAAAATGCAAATTAATTACTTAAAAATCATACAACGTAATTTTCTGGATTTTTGTTTTAGATTCCGTCTCTCACAGTTGAAGTGTAACTATGATTAAAAATTACAGACCTCTACATGCTTTGTAAGTAGGAAAACCTGCAAAATCGGCAGTGTATCAAATACTTGTTCTCCCCACTGTATATCTTAATGTCTCTCTAAACCAGGGTTGTTCAATATCGCTCCTGGAGGGTCAAAACACTTCTGGTTTTCATTCTCTCCTTCTTAAAAGGGACTAATTCGGTGCAATTAACTACCAGGTAGAAACAAAAAACACAAGTATTTCGGCCCTCCAGGACCCAAATTGAACAGCCCTGCTCACTAATTACCATGGCAATCATTCACTGTGTGTGTGTGTGTGCATGTGTGCGTGTGTGTTTCCTCCCTCCAGGAGAGCAGGCTATCTCCCTGCTCTATTTGATGTACGAGCCCAGGGAGTTCACAACTGAACTGTYTGACGTGTTCAAATCTYCAAAGATGCTGCTGTTAGTAAGTGTCTTTGCTTCATCAGAGGGTCATGATTGTGATTGAGAAGATTTGAAATGCTTCAGATCCCAAACATCGACTGATTTCCTCAGCAARAAATACTAAAATCACAGAGATTTTAATGCAATGACAATTACACTGTAGTAAGACAATAACATGTAAAGATTTGGCTGATATGATGCAAAAATGGTTGCAGTCTGATCCACTGAACTAGAGGTCCAGCTCTGTACTGTATGTTTCAAGTTGAAGCTACATTTGTTTGATTTTCCACTTGCCGCAATTTGTTTATTTGTTCAACTGATGCACTGATAAAACTAACTCTAACTGTAAACACATTGATCCTATGGCGTTTAGCRTCATATMGTCCTAGAGTACTGCCACTGTTCATTGCATAATATTTTCAAAACATTTGCACATGACTCAAGTCACATAATTTATGTTCCACTGTCCACTCCTCTCACTGTCGATACAATATGTATTGCGATTCTCACGATTCTATATGTATTGCGATTCGATACTGCGATTTTATTGCAATTTGATGAACCAAACATATTTCTCACTATATGTCTGTTGCAGAGACAAGAGAGAGCATGAGAAAATGAGTTTTGATCAGTCAGGGAAATAAAAGTGCTGAAAACAAGCAATAGGATGAAATAAAAAAACTTGCCGCAGGTACAGCCGACTAGCACTAGCTAACACTACCTAGAGTAAAAAATATCAATCCTTGGAGTCAAATATCCATATAATATTGTCAGAAAATAATATTGCGATATGTAGTATTATGCAATGAACAGTGGCAGTACTCTAGGACCATATAAAGCCAGAGTTCACCCCCCCCCCCACCATTACTGTGAGGTTAGTTACCCACATGTGATTTTGAAAACCAAATATCACAGGACTCCTCTTAACTATTGTCAACGTGACTGGCCATGGATTGGAGGATATTTCATGGTATGCACTAGCTATGCCACAAGCTCAGAGTTGGAGTCTATACCACCAAGCCCCCACACTGTTACAAATACATTTTACTTACCTTTTCACCTTGCTTTAGAAAACCTAAAATCGAAACATAACATCAAAAAAACAGAAACAAAAATACTAAAATAAACCAAATGCATTGAATCGCCTGAAGCACACAAAAAACATCCAAACCAGGTATTTACACTTTACCCATCTGAAACGATAGCAGCAATGATTTTAACACTCCCTGTCTGTCAAGGGACCCTCTGTGTGTGTGAGTTTGTGCGTCTCTCCTCTTCCTCCTTCGTGATCACATCAATGGGTCTGGGTCGATTACTTGTCTTGGTATGATATTAAAACAAAGACTGTGTCACGCCCTGACATTGGAGATCATTTTATGTCTCTATTTTGATTGGTTAGGGCGTGAGTTTGGGTGGGCATTCTATGTCTGGTGTTCCATGTTGTTCTATGTTTTGTATTTCTATGTGTTTGGCCTGGTATGGTTCCCAATCAGAGGCAGCTGTCTATCGTTGTCTCTGATTGAGAACCATACTTAGGTAGCCTGTTCCCACCTGTGTTTGTGGGTAGTTGTTTTCTGTTTTGTGTATTGCACCTTGCAGAACTGTTCGTTTGTCGTTTTGTTGTTTTGTTCAAGTGTTTCGTATTTATTAAAAGTAATATGGACACTTACCACGCTGCACCTTGGTCCTCTTCTCCTTCTCCCGACGACGTTCGTTACAGAACTACCCACAACCAAAGGACCAAGCAGCGTGTAATGGACTCCTGGACATGGGAGGAAATATTGGACGGCAAGGGACCCTTGGCACAGCCGGGAGAGTATCGCCGTCCGAAAGAGGAGCTGGAGGCAGCTAGAGCGGAGTGGCGACACTACGAGGAATTGGCTCGAGGTAACGTGCACGAGAGGCAGCCCCAGAATTTTTTAATTGGTGCAGTATTTTGGCTAGCTAATGAATCTGAGGTTCTGATTGTAATGCCTGATTGTGGGCCAAAAGCCAAACAGCAGACTTACCCCCAAATTYTAATTTTAGGAGGGGCCATTAAATTGATAGTCCAACTGTAATTTCAGTTTGACAGTTATTAGGAATAATAGAATCTGTATTATCCTATCACTCAAGAATCGGTAACACTTTCGGTAACACATTTACATTGTATAATGTAAATGTATAATTACTATAACAAGTATTGCAGTTAATTGTAATAATTTATAGTTACACTGTAATAACAACATGTAACTGGTGGTTGCAGTCTGTAATTACAGAGGTGTAACAGCAAATACTTCTTACCATGGGCACGTTTCCACTAAATTCATAAATGTAGTGTTTTTTTCCCCCAGCTGCATCCAATTCAGAAATAACTGTCACYAGGTTGTAATCTCTTGTGGACAGGTGTGCTGGGTGTCTGAGATTGCAAAGGTTGGAGGATCAATAGACTCTAATTACCTACCCGTGAATGCACATTCTTCATYTTGTTGCTAGCACTTTCCCCCAAAAAGGTTTGCAAGCTAGCTACAGTCAGAGACATATATTTAGAGAGTTGGGCCAKTGCGATTTCTGAATTATGATGCATTTACAGACCTCTTGACTTTTTCCACATTTTGTTACGTTACAGCCTTATTCTAAAATGCATTAAATAAAACAAATTCCTCAGCAATCTACACACAATACCCCATAATGACAAAGCGAAAACAGGTTTTAATAAATGTTTGCAAACTTATAAAAAAAKAAWAAKAYYAATACCTTATTTACATTAGTATTCAGACCCTTTGCTATGAGACTCAAATTTGAGCTCAGGTGCATCCTGTTTTCATTGATCATCCTTGAGATGTTTCTACAACATGATMTGAATCCACCTGTGGTATATTAAATTGATTGGATATGATTTGGAAAGGCACACATCTGTCTATACAAGGTCCCACGGTTGACAGTGCATGTCAGAAAAAAAACAAGCCATGAGGTCAAAGGAGTTGTCCGTAGAGCTCTGAGTCAGGATTGTGTCGAGGTACAGATCTGAGGAAGGGTACCAACAAATTTCTGCAGCATTGAATGTCCGCAAGAACACAGTGGCGTCCATCATTCTTAAATGGAAGAAGTTTGAAACCACCAAGACTCTTCCTAGAGCTGGCCGTCCGGCCAAACTGAGCAATCAGGGGAGAAGGTCATTGGTCAGGGAGGTGACCAAGAACCCGATAGCCACTCTGACAGAGCTCTAGTTCCTATGTGGAGATGGGAAAACTTTCCTGAAGGACAACCACTCTGCAGCACTCCACTAATCAGGTCTTTATGGAGAGTGGCCAGATGGAAGCCACTCACATGACAACCCGCTTGGAGATTGCCAAAAGCCACTTAAAGACTCTCAGATCATGAGAAACAACATTTTCTGGTCTGATGAAACCAAGATTGAACTCTTTGGCCTGAATACCAAGCATCTTGTCTGGAGGAAACCTGTCACCATCCCTACGGTGAAGCATGGTGGTGGCAGCATCATGCTGTTGGGATGTTTTTCAGCTGTAGGGACTCCGAACAGAGCAAAGTACAGAGAGATCCTTGATGAAAACCTGCTCCAGAGCGCTCAGGACCTCAGACTGGGTGTCACGCCCTGGCCTTAGTATTCTTTGTTTTCTTAATTATTTTAGTTAGGTCAGGGTGTGACATGGGGAATGTATGTGTTTTTTGTAGTGTCTAGGGTGGTTGTAAGGTTTAGGGGGTTTATTAGAGTAGTTGGGTTTATGTTTAGTATAGTAGTCTAGCTGTGTCTATGGTTGAGTGTAGGTATCTAGGAAAGTCTATGGTTGCCTGAATTGGGTCTCAATTAGAGACAGCTGGTTATTGTTGTCTCTGATTGGGAGCCATATTTAAGGTAACCATAGGCTTTAGGCTGTTTGTGGGGAATTGTCTATGTTGAACGTAAGTAGTTTGTGTGTGTGCACTTGCGTTGGTAGCTTCACGGTCGTTTGTTGTTTTTGTATAGTTTGTATAAGTGTTTCGTTTCATGTTCATCTTCGTCGTTATAATAAAGAAAGATGGCTTATTTTCCACATGCTGCGTTTTGGTCCGTCTCTCCTCCACACGATCGTGACAGAATTCCCCACCAACATCGGATCAAGCAGCGTGTGCAACAACAACAGGACCCACCTACACAGGACTATTGGAATTGGGAGGAAATTCTGGACCGCGAAGTACCAGGAGAATATAACCGCCCCAAAGCTGAGCTGGAGGCAGCGAAAGCAGAGAGGCGGAGATATGAGGAGGCAGCAAGGAAACAAGGCTGGAAGCCCGTAAGTCAAACCCCAAAATTTATTGGGGGGGGCTCTCGGGTAGTTTAGTTGGGTCAGTCGGGAGACGTGAGCCAACTCCTCCTGCTTACCGTAAGGAGCCGGTGAGGGCGGATTTGGAGGAGAGTGACGCAGAGACAGTAAAGGAGTTAATGGAGAAATTGGAGGAGAGAGTTATGAGGGATGTATTGGTTTGGTGCATGAGGCACGGCATCCGTCCGAATGAACGTGTTGGTGATTTAATTCACCGGGAACAGCTCTCCATACTCGTCCTGAGGTGCGTGCTAGCCGTCTGGTTAAGACAGTGCCTACAGCACGCACAAGAGCCTCCTGTGCGTCTCCAGAGTCCTGTGCGTCCTGTTACTGCTCCTCGCACTAGCCCTGTGGTGTGTGTTTCCCAGCCCAGTACCACCAGTGCTGACACCACGCACCAGGCTTCCAGTGCGTCTCCAGAGCCCTGTTCCTCCTCCACGCACTCTCCCTGTGGTGCGTGTCTCCAGCCCAGTACGCCATCCAGTTCCCGCACCTCACGGCCCGCAAAGTTCAGCCGGGCTTTGGGCACGGCAGAGTTCATCGCAAAGCGCTGCCCCTGTGGGCTTGGCAGACTCAGGGAGGCCGGCTGTACCACGGCTTTCGGGGCCCTCGCATTTTGGGCCTTCTCCAGACGGGCCAGTCTCAAGGGCCCGGTTGGCGACCGGCACCTTCACGCACCGCTTCGGTGGCAGACGGCAGCTAGAGCCGGGCCGGTGGGCGTGCCTCAGCCCCTTGAGAGGGCACGTGTGGTACCCCTGGTGCGTGGGCACGGACTGACTGGAGGTTTACCCGCTAAGGACCAACGCATAACCTTCCAAGCCGCTAGTACCCGTGCTTCTGGTTAGCCGGCGCACACAGCAAAACAAACAAAACATCAGCAAACAACGAACACACCAGAAGACGGGGCACCAGTCCTATAGTAGCAGCAGCTTGAGAGGCCCCCTAGATTCGGGTAGCTCTCTCCTGTTGTTGTTACAAAAGGCGGCGGACACTAATAGGCGCCTGGTTGCGGGGCTGTGTATTGGATACGCCTGAAGGTGCGTGTCCTAGAAAATGGGTGGTTTATCAGCCGGTCCCCCCTCCGGGGCTGAGGCACGCACTCTCAGGACCGAGTTGCGGGCGAGAGGTCTCCAGTTGCCCGAACAAACCGGGTCTGGAGACACCGCACGACCAGGCCTAGGCGCAGTGCGTCTCTGCCGTTGCGGTGGTGCCAGAGGGGGTATGCCACTACGTGGGAGCGCCACTTGAAACTGCGCCGGTTGGAGGAACGCACCAACATAGGGCGACAGGCGGAAGGCGTGGCGTGGAGGAAGAACTAGCCGGGTCTCCTGTGCGCAGAACGCGGCACTGGCGCACCGTCCTGGAGTAGCGTGGTGTCAGCCCGTACTGGGTGTAAACTCTGCCAAGCGGCGCCTGAACTGCCGTCTGCCAAGCGGCTGCCTGAACTGCCCGTCTGCCCAACGGCGCCTGATGCCCGTCTGCCGGGGGCACATGGACGAGAACGCACCCCACCTGCACACAAGCGGTGACCGTGTTGGGACCGGTAGAGCCCACCTCAAGGACGCCGAGCGCACTCCTGGAACTGGGGCGTCAGTGCCCAAGAAGGCGTTTGTGCTGGTTCTGGATGGCTGTCCGGTACTGGCCAATAGCGCGTGTCTTTGAACATCCAGACGGCTGACGCCAACGTACCTGTATTTTCAGGCAGAGGTATCCTGATCAAGAGATGCTTCGCCCCGTCTGCATGAGGCTGCACACTATTCACGTCCCAACCGAGCTGTTCTTAGTCCATGACGCCGTACGGAGAGCGGTGGACCATCGATGCCAACGGAACACGCTTAGAATGCCCTACCTTCCAGCCTAAGACAGGAGTCGCCTCTACCGATGCCCAATCTCCTTGCTCCAAGACTATAGGAGCTCGCTATGACGTGTCTCCGCCTGGCGATACTCTAGGAAGCGCTCCAATGCGCCGTTCGCCAGCACCCCGGGATCCCCAGCCAGACCTTCCGCCAGAACCCCCCCCCGCGGATCAGCCAGCAGCCCTCCGCCAGACCGGATCACAGCCAGAGCCTTCGCGCCACACCGATCAGCCAGAGCCTTCGCCGTGATTGGACCGGGGTAAAAAATTAGATCGGTTATGTCAGGAAGCCAGAATCGGCTACGAGCCAGGTGGTTTCAGCAAACGGCACGCGGCACTCACGGATGACCTTGTGAAGCAGCCCCTCCGCCAGAACCGGATCAAGCCAGAGCCTTTCCGCCAGAGCGATCAGCCAGAGCCTTCGCCAGAACGGATCACGCCAGAGCTCTCGCCAGACACGGCAATCAGCCCAGAGCCTTTCCGCCAGCCTATGACCAGCCAGAGCGTCAGCGAGCCCATGACCAGCCCAGAGCCGTCAGCGAGCCCCTGCACACCACCAGAGCCACCGTCAGCCCCGTGAGCCATGACCAGCCCAGACGCCGTCAGCGAGCCCCATCGACAGCCCAGAGCCGTCAGCCCGACGCCATGCACAGCCCAGAGCGTGCAGCCCCCCGAAGCCCATGACCAGCCAGACCGCGGTCCAGCCCGAGCCACTCGACCAGCCCAGCAGCCGCTCCACGCGAGCCCCATGACCCAGCCCCCAGAGCCCGCCAACCCAGACCGGATCTGCCAGAGCCGCCAAACCCAGACCAGGATCCTGCAAAGCCGCCCGTCTTCGCCATCGAGCCTACAGAGCCGTCCCGCCAGACAGGAGCCGCTAGACCGCTTCCGCCAGACAGGCGCCGCTAAGACGCCTTCCGCGCCAGAACAGGCAAGCCCCCGCTACGCCCGGCCTTCCCGCCAGACCAGGCAGCCGCCTAGACGCCTTCCGCAGACCGGAATCAGCCAGAGCCCTTCGCGCAGACCACGCGATCAGCCCAGAGCTTCCCGCTTCAGACTCGGACAGCAGAGCCTTCCGCCTTTAAGGACGGCATCAGCCCATAGCCTTCCCTTCGCCACCCTACGACCGGATCAGCCCAGACGCGTTCGCCAGACCCGATCAGCCACGCCGACCTTCCCGGTCCAGGACCGGTTATCAGCCAGAGCCTTCTCCGAGACCGGTATTCAGCCAGAGCCGGTTCCGCCTGAGCGGTATTTCACGCCACGTAGCCTCTTCCGTCCAGAACCGGATCATTCGCCAGAGCGCTTCCGCCAGAACGGATCAGCCGCGACGTCCTTTCCGCCAGCCCATGACAGCCAAGAGCCGTCAGCGTAGCCACTGCCCACCTCTTATTAGCCGTCGAGGCGAGCCCATTGGATTCCCGTCCCAGAGTCCCGTTCAGCGGCCCGATGAGCCAGGGGCTAGCGCCGCTCCTTAGCGAGCATCGATCCAGCCACAAGAGCTTCGTTCTCAGCCGAGCGTCTGGCTAGGTCCCGGGAGCCGTCAGTCGAGCAGGCAAGATTCCAGCCAAGAGCCGGGCAGCGAGCATGGCCACCACTCAGAGCCGCTTAACCAGACATGGATCTGCCAGAGCCGCAGCCCCCACATCAGACAGGGCTCTGCCAGACCCGCCAGCCAGCCATAGCGTCCAGCCTCCGTCAGCCAGCCCTGAGCTAGTCAGATCCGTCAAGCCAGCTATGAGCCGCGGTTCAGCCAGCGCATTCCGCCAAGACGTCCCCGCATCCACAGACAAGGATCCTCGAAAGGCCCTACAGGAGGCCGTTTCAACTCCCCAGCCAGGATCCGTCCTCTTATTTGTTCACACGGAGACTAGCCTGGGTCCATCTCCATCCGGAGCTGCCCCTCTATCCACTGCTGCATAGCCCATTATCCACTGGTGCTGACCCCTTAAATACCTGGTCGAGCATTGCCACCCTTAGTCCCGGTGTTGCCACCGTTAGTCCGGTGCTTGCCTGCCTTTACGTTCCGGTGTCTAGACCCTTAGTCTCGGTGCTGCCCCTTAGTCCGGTGCTTGCACCTGTAATCCAGTAGGGCCGTTAATGTGGGAGGGCTCGCGCCAATATTGGTAGCGAGCTAGCGAAAGCAGGAGGTAGCTCGAAACTATTGAGTAGGGCGCTGTGTGTCGGCTACCAGCGATCACAGCTAGCCCAGGCAGAACCGCCAAGCTAGACGATGCAGGGCGCATAGGCCCACCAGTAAACTGATATTCCTCATAACAGACTTGATAGCTGCGTGGCGCCAACGAAGTATCGCACCTTTTAAGCTAGGATGGAGAGAGTTATGTCCACGCCCCTGCGAACTTACGTATTCTTTGTTTTTCAACCATCTATTCTTAGTTAAGCGACCTTCAGGGAGTGTCGAATAATGGGAATGTAATGCTGTTTTTTTGTAGGTGTCTAGGTGGTTTGTAAGGTTTAGGGGTGGTTTATTAGAGTAGTTGGGTTTAATGTTGTCAGTATAGTATCCTAGCTGTGTCTATGGTTGAGTTGTAGGTTCTAGAAGTCGGTCTATGTTGCTGAATGGGTCTCAATTAGAGACAGCTGGTTATTGGTTGTCTCTGATTGGGAGCCATATATTATTATAGGTAACCGTCTGTTTCAGCTGTACGTTGGGAACTTGTCTAGTGTTGAAGAAATTAGTTTGTGTGTTGCACTTGCCGCTTCGGTAGCTTCACGGTCGTTTGTTGTTTTTGATATAGTTTGTATAAGTGTTTCGTTTCATCGCTTCATCTTGTCGTTATAATAAAAGAAGATGTGTTATATGTTCCACATGTCTGCGTTTTTGGTCCGTCCTCCTCCTCCACACGATCTACACTGGGCGAAGGTTACCTTCTTACAGGACAACGATCCCAAGCACACAGACAAGACAACGCAGGAGTGGCTTTGGAACAAGTCTCTGAATGTCCGTTAGTGGCCCAGCCAGAGCCGGACTTGAAACCGAACAAACACTCCTGGAGAGCCCTGAAAATAGCTGTGCAGCAACGCTCCCCATCCAAACTGACAGAGCTTGAGAGGATCTGCAGAGAAGAATATAGAAACTCTCCAAATACAGGTGTATGTTACGCTCGTCGATGGAAGGATCGGACCAAGGTGCAGCGTGGTAGCGTACATTTTATTTATTAAATGAACACCGAAAAAAAAACAAATACAAAACGAAATGTAACATCTAGTAGGGCTCAACAGCACAGTACCAAAACAAGATCCCAAAACAAGGTAGGAAAAGGCTGCCTAAATATGATCCCCAATCAGAGACAATGATAGACAGCTGCTCTGATTGGGAACATACCAGGCCAACTAGAAAAACTAGAATGCCCACCCTAATCACACCCTGACCTAACCAAATAGAGAAATAAAAAGGCCTCTCTAAGGTCAGGGCGTGACAGTACCCCCGCCAAAGGTGCGGACTCCGGCCAGAAAAACCTGACTCCTATAGGGGAGGATCCGGGTGCCATCTAGCCTCGTGGCGGCTCCGGTTCGGGACGTAGACCCCGCTCCGCTCGCTTCGTGGAACCGGACCGTGATCGTCGCCGGAGGAACGCGACGTAGATCATCGCCGGAGGAACCGACCGTGATCGTCGCCGGAGGCTCCGGACCGTGGATCCTCGCCGACGGCTCCGGACTGTGATCATTGCAGGAGCTTCTGGACTGGAACCCCGCTGGAGGCTCTGGATGCAGACAGTCGCTGG
>NC_036843.1:17799763-17810267 GCF_002910315.2 Salvelinus sp. IW2-2015
ACATCTGCTTTGTCCGTCCTCCTCCACACGACACACTGGGCGAAGGTCACCTTCTTACAGGACAACGATCCCAAGACACAACAAGACAACGCAGGAGTGGCTTTGAACAAGTCTCTGAATGTCCCTTAGTGGCCCAGCCAGAGCCGGACTTGAAACCGAACAAACATCTCTGGAGAGCCCTGAAAATAGCTGTGCAGCAACGCTCCCCATCCAAACTGACAGAGCTTGAGAGGATCTGCAGAGAAGAATATGAGAAACTCTCCAAATACAGGTGTATGTTACGCTCGTCGATGGAAGGATCGGACCAAGGTGCAGCTCGGTAGCGTACATTTTAATTTATTAAATGAACACGAAAAAAAAACAATACAAAACGAAATGTAACATCTAGTAGGGGCCTCAACAGACAACGTACCAAAACAAGATCCCACAAACAACAGGTGGAAAAGGCTGCCTAAATATGATCCCAATCAGAGACAATGATAGACAGCTGCCTCTGATTGGGAAACCATACCAGGCCAACATAGAAAAACTAGAATGCCCACCCTAATCACACCTAACCTAACCAAATAGAGAAATAAAAAGCTCTCTAAGGTCAGGCGTGACAGTACCCCCGCCAAAGGTGCGGACTCCGGCCAAAAAACCTGACTCCTATAGGGGAGGATCCGGGTGCCATCTAGCCTCGTGGCGCTCCGGTTCGGGACGTAGACCCCGCTCCGCTCGCTCCGTGGAACCGGACCGTAGATCGTCGCCGGAAAACCGGACGTGATCATCGCCGGAGGAACCGACCGTGATCGTCGCCGGAGGCTCCGGACCGTGGATCCTCGCCGACGGCTCCGGACTGGATCATTGCAGGAGCTTCTGGACTGAACCCCGCGGAGGCTCTGGACTGCAGACAGTCGCTGGGTCTGGACTGCCGACCCATTGCTGGAAAGCTCTGACTGCAGGCACCGTCTGCGAGACATCAGGAATGCGTAGACTGTCTCGGAGATTCCAGATTGAGGACCGTCTCAGAATTCTCGGACGTGGATCATCTCAGGAGGTTGGACTGGGACCGTGCTCAGGAGGGTTCCGACTGTGACCGTCTCAGGAGTTCCGGGTGGACGTCATCAGGGGTTCCGGACTGGTGGACCGTCGTTGGAGTTGACTGTGCGACCGTCGTTGGAAGGTCCGGACGTGGACCGTCGCTGAGTTCCGTTGACTGTATACGTCAGCCGAGCTCTGGATGGGAACTGGTCCGACGCCTGAATGCATGGGAGCTCTGGATGAATGTCGTCCGGAAGCTCTGGACTGGAATGTCCAAAGTCTGAATGAACTGTCGCAGAGCTCTGGACTGGGAACTGTCGAGGAAGCTCTGGACTGGGAACTTTGCCGAAGCTCTGGATGGGAACTTCGCCGCCGGAAGCTCTGGACTGGGGATCGTCGCCGGAAGCCTGGTGCGTGGGGCCGGCACTGGTGGTACTGGGCTGGTGACACACACCGCAGGGCGAGCGCGAGGAGCAGGCACAGGACGTCCTGGACTGGGGAGGCGCACTGGAGGTCTAGAGCGTAGAGCTGGCACAATACGTCCTGGACCAATGACCACCTTCGCACGGCAAGCGTGGGGAGCTGGCACAGGACGCACTGGGCTGTGAAGGCACACTGGGGACACAGTGCATAGAACCGGCGCAGGATGTACTGGACCCTGAAGGCGTACTGGAGACCAGGAGCGCTGAGCCGACACAACCCGTCCTGGACAGATACACATTTTAGCCCGACTAGTGCGGGAAGCTGGCACAGAACGCACCGGGCTGTGGAGGCGCACTGGAGACACGGTGTGTAGAATCGGAAAACATGGCACCTGAACGGTGACCAACTCCATACGGTGAGTACAGGGAGTTGGTTCTGGTTCCCATCTTGGCTCCGCCAACCACCCCGTGTGACCCCGCCCCCCAAAAAATGTTTTGAGGCTGCCTCTCGGGCTTCCGTCGTGGCCGCGAACCCCTGTGTCGTCGTTGTTGCTCCCTTGCTACTTCCGCCTGCTTCCATGGCAGGCTTCTGTCTCCTGCCATAATCTCGTCCCACGTCCAGGATGTCTGCTCCTCCTGGCCACGCTGCTTGGTCCGTTTGTGGTGGGATCTTCTGTTACGCTCGTCGATGGAAGGATCGGACCAAGGTGCAGCGTGGTAGCGTACATTTTAATTTATTAAATGAACACCAAAAAAACAACAAATACAAAACGAAACGTAACGTCTAGTAGGGCTCAACAGCACAGTACCAAAAACAAGATCCCACAAACAACAGGTGGGAAAAGGCTGCCTAAATATGATCCCCAATCAGAGACACCGATAGACAGCCTGCCTCTGATTGGGAACCATACCAGGCCAACATAGAAAACTAAAAACTAGAATGTCCACCCTAATCACACCCTGACCTAACCAAATAGAGAAATAAAAAGTCTCTCTAAGGTCAGGACGTGACAGTGTACCAAGCTTTTAGCCTGCGTCATTCCCAAGAACACTCAAGGCTGTAATCGATGCCAAAGGTTCTTCAACAAAGTGCTTTGTAAATGCTCTGAATACTTATGCAAATGTAATATTTCTGTAGTTCTTTATGAATTTGCAAACATTTCTATAAACCTGTTTTGCTTTGTCATTATGGGGTATTGTGTGTAGATTGATGAGGAAAATATAAAATGTAATCAATTTTAGAATGTCTTTAATGTCACAAAATATGGAAAAAGTCAAGGGGTCTGAATTCTTTCCAAATGCACTGTACATTACATGACACTTCAACATTCTATGGCAGCCATGTTAGCTCCCCATTAACATTACATGGGAAATATTTAGGGTGTGTTCGTAAATTCAATCTGGAGTGCCAGAGTGCGCTCAGAGTGTGCTCTGGGCGTTTGTAAACTTGTCGTCAGATGGTCTGTTTGTAAATTGAGAGCGTTTCGCCCTCGGAATCGTTCACAGCGAACACTGGACTCTCTGGCCGAGGAGTAGCGTTGATCCGAGCGTTCTAACCTCACAACGGCAGTCAAGCACCCAAGCTGAGCATTTTACTCGCCCTAGCAGAGCTGGTTAGGCTGTTTTCATGTTATCCAAAGCGTTGGTGACTGTAACTGTGCTACTGTCAACAATTGAATTATGTTTTGTTGCCGACGTTTACTGACACCGGCCTTATTCAACGGGTGTTGAGCGTTCATAAATTCATAAATTATTCTGTTATTCTGCACTCTGGCACACTCTGAAATCGGAGTAGATAGCCAAAGTGAATTTACGAACTAGTACTTAATCAATGCCATGTTACTGAATGTCTAGAATGACCATTCTGATGCATTTACATGACACAGCCATGTGAGCTCTCTATTAACATTGCATAGGGAATATTTAAATAATGCAATGTAACTAACTGAATGATATAAGTTGGCCTAACTCTAAATATATGGCTCTGGCTACAGTTAGCTAGCTATGCAACACTAGGCTAGCTAGCAAATGCTATGGAAAACAATTTATCTCGCCTGTGTTGATGTTTTTGACCTACAACAGCAATATTTCATGTCTGGATTTTGCACATTGACCTTCTCAACCCCATTCTTTGCACACTGTCACATGACGTCAGTGTCAACACGTGGATACATTCGAGGTTGTCCTTATTTCGAGCATGTTGCARAGATGGGCAGATCTTGACATGATGCTTTAATTCCTGGCATAAATAAATACTTCCACCAATGCATCCCATCCAAAAGTGAGAATGTTCCTCGATAGTGAAACACTTGCAAGGTTACATGATGGAATAAAAGTTTGTCTTATAATCGTTTAAATGCATTTAAACCATTATTCAACCAAGCTTAATAGGCTTACAATTTGMCAACCACAAACGACTATCTCACAATTTTAACCACAACTGTTAATTAATGTGTCCAAAAATGTTGGTTAAAGTAATTGACCCATTGTCAAACGCACCGTTAAATAATGTAACAAWTTCAAGTATTTTTTATGTGAACCGTTTTTGCCATTGTGCCTGGGCATCTGACTCTAGAGCCCTTTATTGCAGAGTTATGCTAATGAGGTGGTCGGTTTTCAATTAGGTAACACTTATCACGTGGTTTGTGCAGGGATCCTTAATTGTAASAGGGATTGTAATGATTACAGACTGCAGTCACCACCAGTTGTTATTACAGTGTAACTATGAATTATTACAATTAATTACAATACTTGTAATTAACATGGCTAATCTGAAAACAAGACMCCCTAAATTCGATCAGCATATCGATTGTGCTACCAGGGCTGYTAAAACCCTGGATCATTGTTATTCTAACTTCCGCYAAGCATATAAGGCCCTCCCCCACCCTCCTTTTGGAAAAGCTGACCATGACTCCATTTTGTTGCTCCCAGCCTATAGACAGAGACTAAAACAGGAAGCTCCCGCGCTCAGGTCTGTCACGCTGGTCCGACCAATCTAATTCCACGCTTTCAAGATTGCTTGCGATCACGTGGATTGGGATATGTTCCGCACTGCGGTCAAACAACAACAATTGACGAATACGGCTGATTCGTGAGCGAGTTTAGTAGCAAGTGCGTCGGCGATGGTCGTACCCCACAGCAAACTATTAAAACATTCCCAAACCAGAAACCGTGGATTGATGGCAGCATTCGAAACTGAAAGCGCGAACCACTGCTTTTAACCAGGGCAAGGTGACCGAAGACCTGACCGAATACAAAGGAGTGTAGCTATCTCCTCAATCAAAACACAGCTAAGACGAAGTCATGAGAAGAGACAAAGTAGAGATCCAATTCAAACGGCTCAGACACAAGAAGAGGTATGTAGGCAGGGTACTACAGTCAAAATTCACGGATTACAAAAAAAAACGCAGCCCTGTCGCGGACCAGGATGAGCTTTTGCCTCCCAAGACAGACTAAAACAACTTCTTGCTCGCTATTGAAGGACAAATACCAAGTGCCACTGACCGACGGCCCGGCTAACCCAAAAACCTGTGGACTCTCCTACTGCAGCCTGACGTGAGTAAAAACATTTAACGTGTTTAACCTCGCAAGGCTGCAGGCCCAGACGAACATCCCTAGCCTCGGTCTCAGAGCATCGGCGCAGACGCAGCTGGCTGGTTGTTTAAGACATATTCAAATCAATCTTAGCGCCAGCTCTGCTGTTCCCAACATTGCTTCAAGAGGGCCAACATTATGTTTCGCTGTTCCCCAGAAAGCTTAAGGCAAACTGAGCTAAGACGACTTAACGGCCCCGTAGCACTGCACTTCCGTCATCATGAAATGCTTTGAGAGAGACATAGTACAAGACCATATCAACCTCCACGCGCTACCAGTAGAGACACCCTAGACCCACTCCAATTTTGCTTACGGCCCCAATAGGTCCCCAGACGACGCAAGCGCAACACACTGCACACTGCCCTAGACCGCGATTGGCTGGTGAGTATATGGATGGAGATACCTAAGGTGAGATAGAGGGTGAGTGGTTTTCAACCACTTGGGGTGGGGCGGCCGTCAGGAGTCCAGTACCCATGCCAACCAGGGCGGGGTCGAGCCCCAGGGTCTCGAAGCTTGATGGACCGAGTTTGAAAGAGCGGTATCAGTGGCGTCTAGATAAACATGTCTGAGTGTCTGTAAAGTCGATACCAGAGATCCACCAAGCACTCTCTCACCCTATGGCTAAATTCACCCAACCTAATGTCTCAGCGATTGGGTTAAATGGGCAGTGTGGCAGATTAGAGTCTCTGGCAGACAACCTTTTGCGTCGTCGTGCTAGCTGGCCAGCTGCGGGGCGGGTAAGACGCTGTGCAACTGCCGCGAGTACATTGGAGTGGACTTCATAGCTGACGGGGGTCAGGTACGCGCGGTGGCCAGCCGTGATATGGTCCTTGACTAAGTCCTCTCAAAGCCAATAAGTGTGATATTGGAAGCGGGTGAGAAGGTGAGAATGAACCTAACTCTGCGCACGCGGCCCGGGGGTAAAAAGTCGTTAGCTCAGTTACCTTAGCTTCCTGCTTGCGGGTAGATCTCACACTGCGGCCCCACAAGGGTGCGTTCTGAGCCCTCTCCTGACTCTCTGTTCACCCACGACTGCGTGGCCATGCACGCCTCCAACTCAATCATCAAGTTGCAGACGACACTACAGTGGTAGGCTTGATTACCAACAACGACGAGACGGCCTACAGGGAGGAGATGAGGGCCTCGGAGTGTGGTGTCAGGAAAATAACCTCACCTCAACGTCAACAAAACAAAGGAGATTATCGTGGCTTCAGGAACAGCAGAGGGAGCACCCCCCTATCCACATCGAAGGGACAGTAGTGGAGAGGGTAGTAAGTTTTAAGTTCTCGGCGTCACCATCACGGACAACTGAATTGGTCCACCCACACAGACAGCGTGGTGAAGAAGGACAGCAGCGCTCTTCAACCTCAGGAGGCTGAGAAATTCGGCTTGTCACCAAAAACACTCACAAACCTTTACAGATGCACAATCGAGAGCATCCTGTCAGGCTGTATCACCGCCTGGTACGGCAACTGTCCGCCCACAACCGTAAGGCTCTCCAGAGGGTAGTGAGGTCTGCACAACGCATCACCGGGGCAAACTACCTGCCCTCCAGGACACCTACACCACCCAATGTCACAGGAAGGCCATAAAGATCATCAAAGACAACAACCACCCGAGCCACTGCCTGTTCACCCCGCTATCATCCAGAAGGCGAGGTCAGTACAGGTGCATCAAAGCAGGGACCGAGAGACTGAAAAACAGCTTCCTATTCTCAAGGCCATCAGACTGTTAAACAGCCACCACTAACATTGAGTGGCTGCTGCCAACATACTGACTCAACTCCAGCCACTTTAATAATGGAAAAATGTACGTAAAAAAATGTTTCACTAGCCACTTTAAACAATGCCACTTAATATAATGTTTACATACCCTACATTACTCARCTCATATGTATATACTGTACTCTATACCATCTACTGCACCTTGCRTATGCRMTTCTGTATCATCACTCATTCATATATTTGTATGTACATATTCTTCATCCCTTTACACTTGTGTGTATAAGGTAGTTGTTGTGAAGTTGTTAGGTTAGATTACTCGTTGGTTATTACTGCATTGTCAGAACTAGAAGCACAAGCATTTCGCTACAKTCGCATTAACATCTGCTAACCATGTGTATGTGWCAAATAAWATTTGATTGGATTTGATTTGATTRATGTAATAAGGCCCCTTTTAAATGAAGTGTTACCCAATAATCTGTCCAATTACTTTAACATACATTCAACCATAAACCAGTCGGTAATATGCTTAAAAAATAAAGAATGTCTAATGGTATGTGATGTTTTGTCCTAAGGGTTTACCCTGCTGGTGATCTTTCCTCTGCTGATGAGAGTGGTAGGAGAGATGACTCGGGCCAAGGTGAGTGTCCTCTTTAGGACAGCAGTCTTCATCCTCATGGCCTTCTCCACTAACACATAGATGGTGTTTCGAGGTGAGGGAACATTAGGAACACCTGCTCTTTCCATGACATAGACTGACTAGGTGAATCCAGGTGAAAGCGATGATCCCTTATTGATGTCACCTGTTTAATCCATTTTAATCAGAAGGGGAGGAGACAGGCTAAATAAGGATTTTTAAGCCTTGAGAAAAGTGGAACTGGAGTGTGTGTGTAGTGTGTGTGCAATTCAGAGGGTTAATGGGCAAGACAAAATATTTATTAAGTGCCTTTGAACAGGTTATGGTAGTAGGTGCCAAGCGCACCGGTTTGAGTGTGTCAAGAACTGCAACGCTGCTGTTATTTTCATTCTCAACAGTTTCCCGTGTGTATCAAGAATGTGGGAAGCATTGGAGTCAACATTGGCCAGCATCCCTGTGGAACGCATACGACACCTTGTAGAGTCCGTGCCTTGACGAATTGAGGCTGTTGTGAGGGTAAACGGGGTTGAAAATGTTTTGTACACTCAGTGTATGTAGGGATTCATGATGTACTGACCTAATATGACTATGACTGTGATATGTGGTTGTCTCACCTAGTTACCATAGGATGAATGTTCTGAATAATAGTGCCTGCTAAGTGACACAATTTGAATGTAGATATTCAATTCTGGGCCTGTATTCAAAGCATCTCAGTGCTGATCTAGGATCAGGTCCCCCCTGTCCATGTAATATTATTCATTGTAATCTAAAAGGCAGAACTTATCCTAGATCAGTACTCCTACACTGAGACAGGGACTGATGCTCTCAAATAGAGGTTCCCTCCCCCTGGAGAGCTACCCTCCTGAATGCTTTTGCTCCTGCCCTAATCTAGCACACCATATTCSAGGAATTGGCTTCTCACCAGAACCCTGCTTGGCTATATCAGGTGTGTTACAGTAAAACCTGTGTTTGAGTAAAAGTCTATAMATTCAGGGCCTCTCCCACTGGGAAGAGGGTCGCCACCCCTCATCTAAAATAAAACAATTTTAAAAGGTTTCACAACTGATTAAGTTTATACTGCAAAGTTAAGACTACAGCCACTGGATTGGATTTTAGACAGGAGTTGTTGTGATGATGTTGATACACTTTCGATCCTGCTGTGCTTTAATTAAAAAGAGACAAATCCTGGATGTAAAGTTGTTATTTTCCTGATGAGTTGTTTAAACACAGACACCTTTAAGATAACAGTGCATTGTGCTGGCCTTGTGGGAGATGGACAGGATGGGTATTGATATCCTTCATTAAATAAATTGTTGTTGAAATTGTTAGGTGGACACACACACGCACACACACTCACACACTCTCCCTCTTTTAAGCATTGTGTGAATAATCAGCTGCAGCCTCACCAGATATCTGCATTCTGCTGTCTCTTCCTCTGCCTGGGATAATGAGGGTTAGCACAGTTTCAGAGTCATCCCCTCCGTTCCCATAGCCAGGTAGGCGTTGGTTGGTCTGACTAACACACACACACACGCGTGCACACACATAATAAGCACACATATCTCACACTTACACACATAACACGCAAACACACACACACACATTGGTGATGAGTAGGCTTTGTACTGTTTGTTCTAATAAAGGAGAATGCCTTCCCCTCACTTCCCCTTTACCATGCCTGAGCTGAATACCAAATCAACCTGAGATTATATCTCCCATTAGTTTTTACAGTCATTAGGAATAAAGTGCAATAATTGCACATTGCTGTGATGATCTACCATTATTAAATCTGGCATCTATTTATCTACCGCACAGCATCTCCTACAGTTTCAGAAATGAAGAGGATGTTTTACAATTTCAAATATGTTATTATAAAATAACAAAGCAATTMACACAATATTACTGCTTAAAATATGTGCATCGATAAAGCAGTTTAGTAACTTATATTATGTTAAAAAAAGACAACTCTGTCTTGTTCTGCACTGTCCTGTCTCTTCCTGTCCTGTCTTTCCTCTTCTGTCTGCCCTCATCCCTGTCTGTCCTCCTCTATCCTGTTGGTCCAGTTTGTTTTCCAGTCCTGTCTGTCGTCCTGTGGGTTTTGGAACACACGTGTGAACAAATTACATGTTATATACTTTCTTTTTCACGTGATTTTCACCACTTCCATCTACATCTGGTCCAGGGACCGACCCTGCTTAGTTTCAGAAGCGAACCAGCAGTGGGATGCAGGGTGGAAAAAGGTATCGAAAGCAAAGGCCAGGGTAACATAACCAAAGATAGTGAAAATTTAAGGAAAGAGGGAGGCGTTCTATATAATTACTTAATCATTTTTTTTATCACTGAAATAAAAGGCTGCCGCCATTTACAATTAATTTGCTCTCGCATTTAAAATGATTTTTTTCGAATATTCAGTTTTGATATCAATACTTRTGGGTTACAGTATTTTTTGTTTTCAATATCATAATTTCTTTTGTAATAATAAGAACTTTGTTCTCGACTTCAGAAGTTTTGCTTGATATTAATGGCACAAAAGTAACTCACTCACTAGACCATATAAAGATGTTTAAAGCGGCAAATTTTTATTGAAACATTAACAAAGTGTACTCCCTGTCAAAGTTTCAGTAAAAATCTGAGGGATGGGCCGGAAGAAATGCAACCAATCTCAAATCCATTTGCTACGTTATTGATGCAAACTCTGACATTCCATGATATCAGAATTATAGTTTTAACAAAAAAATGTAGACTATACAGTGCTTGTTTACATTTACWTTGTTGAGTGAAWGTGGCATTTTCTTACATGTGAAACTGCAAATTTGATTTTCATTTTCACAAGTGGAATTGCAAGTAAAAATCGAATTTGCAGTTATTCAGATGTGAAACAGCACATTTGACATGTGTTTTTTTAAGGGCTCCTCTGTCTTGTGTGTCCCATGCAGTGGTTGTAGTGTCTGCCCCTGCTGGCAACCCTCAGGCTGTCATCCGCTCTCTGTCCTCCGCCAACGTAGAACGAGATGAACAAGGTGGGTCCAGAGCCCCACATCAAACAATCAAATAATTTACATTTGATTTATAAATCCCTTTTACATCAAGTGTACAGTGTTCACAAA
>NC_036843.1:17815546-17832225 GCF_002910315.2 Salvelinus sp. IW2-2015
GGCTGCCGCATTTAACATTAATTTGCTCTCGCATTTAAAATGATTTTCTTTCGAATATTCAGTTTTGATCTCAATACTTTTGGGTTACAGTTTTTTGTTTTCAATATCATAATTTCTGTAATAATAAGAAACTTTGTTCTCGCCTTCAGAAGTTTTGCTTGATATTAATGGCACAAAAGTAATTCACTCACTCTAGACCTAATAAAGATGTTTAAAGCAGCAATTTTATTGAAACATTAACAAAGTGTACTCCCTGTCATCAAAGTGGGCCGGAAGAAATGCAACCATCTCAAATCCATTTGCTACGTTATTGATGCAAACTCTGACATTCATGATATCAGAATTTAGTTTTACAAAAAATGTAGACTATACAGTGCTGTTTACATTATTACATGTTGAGTGAAGTGGCATTTTCTTACATGTGAAACTGCAAATTTGATTTTCATTTTCACAAGTGAATTGCAAGTAAAAATCGAATTTGCAGTTATTCAGATGTGAAACAGCACATTTGACATGTGTTTTTTTAAGGGCTCCTCTGTCTTGTGTGTCCCATGCAGTGGTTGTAGTGTCTGCCCTGCTGGCAACCCTCAGGCTGTCATCCGCTCTCTGTCTCCGCCAACGTAGAACGAGATGAACAAGGTGGGTCCAGAGCCCCACATCAAACAATCAAATAATTTACATTTGATTTATAAATCCCTTTTTACATCAAGTGTACAGTGTTCACAAAGTACTTCACAGTAACCTGACCTAGACCCCAGAAAGCAAGAAGAATGACAGTGGCAAGGAAAAACTTCATAGAATGAAAGAAACCTCAAGAGGAACCACCCCTTGACTCCCATGTCAAGAAGACTGAAATGAAGAGACAGTTTAGCACTGGACTCTTGATCCAGAAATCCCCTGTCCTCAAGTCCAACTCCTGAGACAAAGATGAACGTTATTCTGTTCTCATGAAAATTGAAATCCTGAGCACAGCGAACATCCCTGGTTAAGGCCAGATGGCGAAGCCTTGTGGATGTTCTGTTCTGTGTTCTCTGTAAGCCCGTCATGGCCACATCAGAGAATGGTTGGATGAACAAATGATGCACAGTGACATTTTATTGTTCCTTTCTCTTATTCAGTCCCTTTATCTAAACAAAATGCTATGTAGAATGTTAACCCTTATTATTCCTCAGATCATTGTACCACAAATAACCTGCTCTTGAAGGCTAAAAAACATTAGGGTTGCAATCAAGATTTCAGAGAGTTAAATAGTTACCTTGTCTGGATACTAACCAAGTGCCTCTGTATAATGATGTAAGAAATGTGTGTTCATGTCAGAAACAACAGCATTTTATTCTGAACATTTATTTTACCATTGTTTTTATTCTGAAGGGCATATTGCACTTCCACTTTTAAGCTTACATTCAAAAGTACTTAGCTAGCAGCCAGTCTCTCTCTCGGATCAATAAGTATTCCATGTTGGAACCACTTAAGATTGCCCTTCCTCTGCTCTATGTACTTCATCTTATTCCGCTCTAGTTGGTACTGTAAGCACAGTCACCAGCTTAACAATGTAACAAAGAGATACTATATCATTGTGTGTCTTTCTCTGTTCTAAGTTATTCAGCCTGGACTGTGTGTACTTAGAGGTAAACAACACTTTCAATGAAAGTACAATGATCCAAAAACATTGAATATTTAAACTTCTGAATCTTCATGAATTCAGTTGACGGAACTCGCTCTTTGTAAACCCTTATCTCTTTTGTGACCCGTGCAGGTGTGATGTTCTCCTTCTCTGCGTCTGTAGAGACCACATGTATTATGGTCTGCACCCTCGTACCCTGCTCACCTTCCCAGGGATGCCCTTCATCGTTATGGCAGGCTTTACACTCATTCTCTTCATCTTAATGCAGTTAGTCACCTGCTGGTTGTCCTTATATACCTGATTGATAACAATTTAACAAAAAATATTACAATGAAATASCATGGTTTCACAAACAGATTTTTTCTGACACACACACAGCAACCTTTAGTTGTCAGAAAGTGTCCGTCTTTGARACGTGATGATTGAACGGCCTTGGCATGGGCATACAGTATATAAGAACATTAAAGAWTGATGAAGAGTAATTTGTGTACTTTATGTACTGTACGTAGGGAAAAATGCAGGTTTAGCTGCATTCACTTTGGCTTAAAGGAACACCAACGCAATTAACATATCAAAATGTTAATTGTTGTAAGGTTTCTCAAAATTGAATTATCATTATTGCTGAGTTATCAGTGAAACGTTTATTCTGAAGCTTTTAAATAGATTTTATAGATTTTGTCATGTAATTAATTAATGTCTGTTAGCTTACTTTTGTGCCATTGCTTGAATGTTGAATACAGTACATGACCTTCTGTCTTTAAYAGCTACAATAAGTGAATCCCAACAGTGAAGCATAGGGCTACCATTAAACACTAACCTGTATAGTAGTCTTTGTCTATGGCTGTAGAGCTTTGGTCAAAAGTAGTGCACTATATAAGGAATAGTGTGCCATTTAGTARGTGTCTTATGATTCTGACTGGCTGGAGCCAAATGTGTTGTATTACAGGGTCAGGTCTGACAATAAACAGGCACTACCAACTCCAATTGATTGTGACGGTCCATTTGATGTTCTTCCTGACACTATAATTAAGTCATTGTGTTTGGTAATGGAGGGATTAGGTAATGTAGGGGTCCCTGTAATAAAAGCTCCATGTGGTCTGATCTGGTGGTTGGTGTGTGTGTGTGTGTGTGGTGTGTGTATGTATGTGTGTGTGTCTGTGTAGTGAGGAGTGGAGCAGCTATGTTATCAGGCCCAGGCTGTAATTACAACTCTAATGGGATGTTTACTCCCTGTATTGCTGGCTGGGTTGGAATTCAGGAAGTACAAGTTAATGACAGGTTATGGATGATTGTCTATCCCTCTAATATGTGAAAATATAAGGTAATGCCTGTGGGTGAGTATGTGTACTGTGTGCACCTGTGCATACATGGGTGGGTAACCAGTTGGAGATCACATTTTGAGAGACGTGCTGATAAAAACAGGTCAAATTTTGAAATGGATTAGCAATACAAAAACAAAAATGTACATTTGCTGAAGTCAAACATTTTCATAATAACAAATATTGAGGTTATATTCTAACATAAGACACAATACACCTTGATAGACAATATAGACAATGCAGCAGCTTGAACAGTATTCTATCATTTTAACTGTAGTATTCTATCATTCTAACAGTAGAATTATATCATTCTAACAGTATATTCCATCATTCTAACTGTAGTATTCTAGCATTCTAACTGGGGTATTCTATCAATCTAACTGTAGTATTATATCATTGTAACTGTAGTATTCTATCATTCTAACAGTAAAATGATATTATTCTAAAAGTATATTCCATCATTCTAACTGTAGTATTCTATCATTCTAACTGGGTGGTTCTATCATTCTAACTGTAGTATTCTAGCAATCTAACTGTAGTATTATATAATTCTAACTGGGGTATTCTATCACTCTAACTGTAGTATTCTATCAATCTAACTGTAGTATTATATAATTCTAACTGGGGTATTCTATCAATCTAACTGTATTATTCTATCTTGACACCATGAAATACTGATGAGAAAGAAGTGACGATGAAAGGGATCAGTGAAGAGATAATGAAAGTCGGTGGAACTCTGGTATTGGGTGCGCGCTCAGCATCCACTAATATAATCGAGAGAGAGAGAGAGAGAGAGAGAGAGAGAGAGAGAGAGAGAGAGAGAGAGAGAGAGAGAGAGAGAGAGAGAGAGAGAGAGAGAGAGAGAGAGAGAGAGAGAGAGAGAGAGAGAGAGAGAGAGAGAGAGAGAGAGAGAGAGAGAGAGACGAGAGAGAGAGAGAGAGAGAGGAGAGAGAGACGTGCATACATTGGGTGGGTAACTAGTTGGAGACCACAGTTTGAGAGAAGTGCTGAAAAAAACACTCTCTCTCAGCAAAAAAATGAATTATCTTTCTACCCAAACACAGAACACAGAAGAGCGATAACATTTAAGACATTTATTTTGGCCTAAAACAAAGTATTATATTTTATGTTTGTCAAAATAATGTGAGGGAGTGATAGAGATGGAGATGGTATGAAATGTCTACTTCCACCACTCAGAAAAAAAGACGGATCCAACCCACAGTATACATACCCCACATTTCTCCACGAGTAAAAAACCCTGAATGGTTGATGAGGAGGAAATGGATGAGCTTAAGAAAGCCTCCCATGTTTTATCATTGTTTTCAGCCTGGAAATCAAACTCTGTTTATTGGTTAAGCAGGTCGGGAAATTGAATGCAGATGTGGTATATTCCCATCGAGATATACATTTATCATAACAAAATAGTGAGCTTTGACTAGAATTAATGCTGTGGCAATGGTACAGTATGCCATACAAAACATGAAGTAATGTATTATATTCTAATGTTATTTGTCAAAATCAATCAAAGCAAAGTCCCAGAAAATAGAACTAAGTTGACCACAGATAGTTTGGATAATCATGGTTTCAAATTGATAACAAACATACCATAGCAACTGTGTGATAAAATTAGAGGGACTTCTTCAGCATCTGTTAGGTTGGTGGTGGTAACACAATGCCATCTGGTAAAGGCAGATATTATACAATTGAGTGTCTGTTTGTGGTGTACAGCATGTATGTCTGTCTGTCTTTTTATGATGTGTACCGTACTATGTGGTGCGTGGGAAGAGTCATGCTGCTGCTGAATGGAGATTTGTTGAAGTGATTGCATTGATTGAGACAGTGGATTGATTGATACAGTTTGTGTGCAGGGAGCTGCCTTAYTCAACATCCACGGAACAGTGGGTTAACTGCCTTGCTCAAGGGCAGAATGACAYATTTTTACCTTGTCAGCTCAGGGATTTGATCCAGCAACCTTTTGGTTACTGGCCCAARGCTCTAAACACTAGGTTACAACCAATAACTCTAAACCAAGCTGGTAATTGGACCGGTGATGACACACATGATACTTGCAGTTGTCACACTCTCAATGACAAGGATGCAATGACACTCACAAGGTACCCTACATGGCCAAAAGTTTATGGACACCTGCTTGTCGAACATCTCATTCCAAAATCATTGGCATTAATATTTAGTTTGTCCCCCTTTGCTGCTATAACAGCCTCCACTCTTAAGCATTTRACTGTAAGGTCTACACCTGTTGTATTCGGCGCACGTGACAAATAAACTTTAATTTGATTTGAGTTTGTTAAAGACACAGACACAAACCTTCAGCCTGACAGAGAGATGCTCCTCCTGCTCAGCTTCCAGGCAAAATAAGCATCGCTGTTGGGTCAATACTTTTGGACTTGTTATTGTAGTTGTTTATTTCTTTCTTTATGTTTACAGTAATTGCCTTCTTCCTCTTTTTCTTCTTCTTCTTCTAGCTGACTAGTACAGAGATAATAAGGGCTGGATGTAAGGCCAGGGTTGCTTCCATAGCTGCCTGACTCCCTGCTCTTTCTCCTCTCTTTGCTTTCTCTTTCTCTCTCTCTCTCTTTTTCTCTATTGATTGATTGCCTGGATCTTCCTGTGCTAGACATTGATAATACAGAGCCAGACTGGCAGCCTACTGTTGGTAGATTAGTGACAGTCCACTCTCAATGGGGAACTACTTAGAAGACTGACAAAAGACTTGTCATACAATTGGTATTGAACATGTCAGGCATAGGAGATGTTGTTGTGAGTTGTTGTGCATTTTTTCTACTGGTTGAATAGATAAATCRTTTTTATTTCAACAATTTAAGAATCTGGTTAGTACAACAATAGAAAAAAACAGGTTGAGATAGATTGCCTTTCATAGCCTTAATCTAATATAATAAAGGGAAGAGAAACTCCATGCATTCAACACATTTGGCCAAATATATTGTAACGACAACAGTATTGTAATCCAGGATATTACAATGTAAAAAGAGGGATAGCTAGTCAGCTGTACAACTGAATGCCTTCAACTGAAATGTGTCCTCCGCATTTATAACCCAATCCTTCTGAATCAGAAAGGTGCAGGGAGCTGCCTTAATCGACATCCACGGAACAGTGGGTTAACTGCCTTGCTCAAGGGCAGAATGACAGATTTTTACCTTGTCAGCTCAGGGATTTGATCCAGCAACCTTTTGGTTASTGGCCCAACGCTCTAAACACTAGGCTACAACCAATAACTCTAAACCAAGCTGGTAATTGGACCGGTGATGACACACATGATACTTGCAGTTGTCACACGCTCAATGACAAGGATGCAATGACACTCACACGGTACCCTACATGGCCAAAAGTATGTGGACACCTGCTCGTTGAAAATCTCATTCTAAAATCATTGGCATTAATATTGAGTTTGTCCACCCTTTGCTGCTATGACAGCCTCCACTCTTCTGGGAAATATTTCCACTAGAAGTTTGAACATTGCTGTGGGGACCTGTTTCCATTCAGCCACAAGAGCATTAGTGAGGTTGGGCACTGATGTTGGGCGATTAGGCCTGGCTCGCAGTTGGTTTTCCAATTCATCCCAAAGGTGTATGATGGGGTTGAGGTCAGGGCTCTGTGCAAGCCAGTCAAGTTCTTCCCCACCAAMCTTAACAAACCATTTCTGTATGMACCTCGCTTTGCGCATGGGGGCATTGTCATGCTGAAACAGGAAAGGGCCTTCCCCAAACTGTTCTTCCCCAGAATCGTCTAGAATGTAACTGTATGCTGTAGTGTTCAGATTTCCCTTCATTGGAACTAAGGGGACTGGCCAGAACCATGAAAAAAGCCTTGGACCATTATTCCTCCTCCACCAAACTTTACAGTAGGCACTATGCATTGGGGTAGGTAGCACCCTCCTGGCATCCYCCAAACCCAGATTTGTCCGCCGGACTGCCAGATTGTGACACGTGATTCATCACTCCAGAGAATGCGTTTCCACTGCTCCAGCGTCCAATGGCGGCGAGCTTTACACCACTCCAGCTGATGCTTYGCATTGCGCTTGGTGATCTTAGTACTGTGTGTGGATTCTCAGCCATGGAAACCCATTTCATGAAGCTCCCAATGAACAGTCATTGTGCTGACGTTGCTTCCATAGGCAGTTTGGAATTCGGTAGTGAGTGTTGCAACACACATGATTTATACTCGCTACGCGCTTCAGCACTTGGCGGTCCCGTTCTGTGAGATTCTGTGGCCTACTACTTTAAGGCTGAGCTATTGTTGCTCCTATACGTTTCCACCTCACAATATCACTTGCAGTTGACCGGGGAAGCTCTATCAAAGCAGAAATTTMATGAACTGACTTGTTGGAAAGGTGGCATCCTATGGCGGTGCCACGTTGAAAGTCACTGAGCTCTTCAGTACGGGCCATTCTACTGCCAATGTTTGTCAGTGGAGATTGCATGGCTGTGTGCTCGATTTTATACACTTGTCAGCAACAGCTGTGGCTGAAATAGCCAAATCCACTCATTTAAAGGGATGTCCACATACTTTTGTGTGTATATTGTATAATGTCACTGAACATTACTTCATCAGCACCAACTGCACTGTCTGACCAGGCTCAGAATCAGAGAGCATTGTAGCGTGCCGCCACAATTATCATTTTTTGATGACTTAAAATTACAGGTTTAATTTGGCCTCAGCTGTGCCCGTGTTATTACAGCGAAGGAATGACAACAGAAAGAAGGCTGTTTGGATTAGCTGTGTGGCTTTGGCATCCTAATGCTCTTCTGTTCCGCATGTACACTCTCTCATTAYGACTGAAATGAAGGCACATCGTTGGGACCTGTCAGGAAGAAATGATCCCACATGCAGTCACCGGCATATACACATAGACAGCAACAATTAGTTATCAATTCAGTCACCCCCGCCAATCTCAGCTCCGACAACAAGCAAATAGTTAATTGGCCAACACTTCTCTAAATTGGATTTCATCCAGGTGATATTCTTTGAATGATTAGGTGTGTAAAGGTCAAGTATCATACACACTGTGATATTGGCTTGTCTGTAGTTTCACAAAAAATTTTGCTCAAATATAAAATAATAAAATGAAATATGTCTGATACAATTCATTATACAGTATGTTATATTACTAAGTCATAAATTATGCTACATGTTGTTTTCGAACTCAAATATCTAGTATGAAGCTTAACATTGAAGTAATGTTTCCAACAGAATAGCGTAATGAACAACCCTTGKAATGCATTATGGTCGATATAACACTATGATGACAGTAGTATTTAGATTACGTTAATAATAGATTACAGTATTAGAAAGTGTTGTATCTGTGGACCACTCCCAATTGGTATATCCTTTAAGAATTTATACTCAGTAATCTTATGTCCCCCTTTAAGATCCATAAAACCCCCATTTGACGAAATACGGGATATGAGATTCAGAGGGCTTGTGTTGGGAGAATAAGGAGATCCCTCAGGAGAAATTKAAATGGAAGGGTTTRATTGGTGGATAATTTGGTGTGACGAATAGGTGCTCAGTTCCTCCAGGAAACAATGTCTTCTCTCTCTCTCTTTACAAGTGGATCAGTGAGACGCCGGCCATAGAAACCCACCTAGTCATACAAGACTAAACACAGGCCTACAACACACTTGTAGGCAACACACACCACATACAACACACACCACATACTGCAGATAGTACACTATATAGGGAATAGGGTGTCATTTGGGATGTAACTCTAGTGTTCACCACAGATGGAATAGGAATAGGAATGGGAAGGAGGCCAGAAATAGTCTCCTCGATTAAAAATATATATTTCCGATAATCAAGTGTGAAAATCAAGTGCTAACCTGTTTTTTAAAGGGTCAGTGCAGTCAAAACGTGATTTTTCTGTGTTTTAAACAGTACCAGTCAAAAAATGTACTTACTCCTTCAAGGGTTTTTCTTAAATGTTTTACTCTTTTCTACATTGTAGAATAACAGTGAAGACATCAAAACTATGAAATAACACTTGGAAACATGTAGTAACCAAAAACAGTATTAAACTTCTTCTTAATAGGGGGCGCTGTTTTCAATTTGGGAAAGAATCGTGCCCAATTTAAACGGCCTCGTACTCTATTCTAAGATGAAACAATATGCATATTATTATTACTATTTGGATAGAAAACACTCTTCAAGTTTCTATACTGTTTTGAATTATATCTGTGAGTAAAACAGAACTCATTTGGCAAGCAAACTTCCAGACAGGAAGTGAAAATCTGAAAACGAGGCTCTGTTTCAGGGCCTGCCTATTGAAATTGCCTTATATTTATGGATATGCATGCACTGCATACGCCTTCCACTATGATGTCAACAGGCAGTGGAAGGTGGAATGGGTGTCTAGCATGATCTGAGGTCGACAAGAGCTTTTTGGAATGACGTGTCCAGAATTTCCATTCTCTACCTAGGCGCAGGAAGCACCTCCATAGTGTCTTATGATAAGCGTTCGGTATACACGGCTAATATCTCCGGCTATGATTTTATTTGATACATGTGATAATAACATCGTAAAGCAGGTTTTTTTCAACCGAGTTCTATCAGTTTATTCAACGTTTATTTGGACTTATGGAATTTTCCGTTCTATGCGTCAAGAGAAGATGGGCATGTTCGTGCCACATGGCTAGCTAAGGTTGCTTAATTCGACAGGAGAAAAGGACATTCTAAAACCAAACAACGATTTATTCTTGACCAAGGACTCCTTGTACAAAGATTCTGATGGAGCTCAGCAAAAGTAAGAACAATTTATGATGTTATTTTTATTTCTGTGGAAAATGTTGAGTCCCTATTATCCGCCGTTTTGGCGGGCGCTGGTCTTCGCTATAACGTAAGCTGTTTGTTATGGTAAAGTTATTTTTAAAATCTAACACGGCGGTTGCATTAAGAACTGTGTATCTTTCATTTTGCTGTCCAACATGTATTTTTTAGTAAAGTTTATGATGAGTTCTTTTGGTCAGATTAGGTGAGTGTCCAAAATAGCTCCGGACATTCTGGTGAATCGATGTACATATTCACAATGTATAACCACGATTTGCAGCTCTAAATATGCACATTTTCGAACAAAACATAAGTGTATTGTATAACCTGATGTTATAAAGACTGTCATCTGATGAAGTTGGTCAAGGTTAGTGATTTAATTTATATATTTTGCTGGTTTTTGCGAATCGCTACCTTTTGCTGCTAATAAATGCATTTGTGTGTTTTGGCTATTGTGGTAAGCTAATATAATGCTATATTGTGTTTTTCGCTTAAAAACTAAAGAAATTGAAATATTGGCTGGATTCACAAATGTTTATCTTTCATTTGTGTACACATGTATTTTTCATAAGTTTTATGATGAGTATTTAGGTATTTCACGTTGCTCTCTGGTAATTATTCTGGTCTGCTTTGGTGATATTTTTGATGGTAGCTGCAATGTAAAAACTAATTTATACCTCAAATAATGCACATTTTCGAACAACACATCAAATTGTATATTGTAAACAGTTATAAGACTGTCATCTGATGAAGTTGTTTCTTGGTTAGTGACTAATTATATCTCTATTTGTCGGTTTTGTGATATGCTACCTATGCGGTAGAATTTTTTGAAAAATATGCAGTTGAGTCCTTTTGCTATTGTGGTTAGCTAATAGAAATACATATTGTGTTTTCGCTGTAAAACATTTTAAAAATCGGAAATGATGGCTGGATTCACAAGATGTTTATCTTTCATTTGCTGTATTGGACTTTGTGATTTCATGAAAATTATATATATGATATCCCTGTCGCGTTAGGTTAGGCTATGCTAGTCAGTTTTTTTGTGAGGAGGATCCCGGATCCGGGAGAGAGAAGCGGTAGAGGTTTAAACAAATCAAAATATATTTTATTTTGAGATTCTTCAAAGTAGCCACCTTTGCCTTGTTGACAGCTTTGCACACTCTTGGCATTAACCAGCTTCTTGAAGGTAGTCACCTGGAATGCATTTAAATTAACAGTTGTACCTTGTTAAAAGTTCATTTGTGGAATTTCTTTCTTCTTAATGCATTTAGTCAATCAGTTGCTCGTAACTTGTTTGTACATAATGTTGCTGCTACTGTCTCTTATGAATGAAAAGAGCTTCTGGACATCAGAACTGCGATTACTCACCTCAAACTGGACGAAGAGTTTTTCTTCAATGAGTCAGATGGGACGGATATACTACAGACACTCGGCCAGGCCCAGATCCCCGTCATTCGCTGAGAGGAACTGAGATTTTGCGGAAAAAGATCAGGGTGCCTTGTGAGGATCAGGCGCCGAGTGGCTAATCTGCCTTTGCGTTCCGTTCTGCTAGCTAATGTTCAATCGCTGGAAAGTAAATGGAACAAACTGAAAGCAGTACAATATATCCCACCAACTGGACATTAAAAACTGTAAAATCTTACATTTCACAGAGTCGTGGCTGACGACGACATTAAGAACAGACAGCTGGCGGGTATACACTCTATCGGCAGGATAGACAGCAGCCTCTGGTAAGACACGGTGCGGGGCCTATGCATATATGTAAACAACAGCTGGTGCACGATATCTAAGGAAGTCTTGAGGTTTGCTCGCCTGAGGTAGAGTATCTCATGATAAGCTGTAGACCACACATCTACTTAGAGAGTTTTCATCTGTATTTTTCGTAGCTGTCTATTACCATCACAGACTCAATGACTGTATCCGCCATAAGCAAACAGGAAACATCATCCAGAGGCGCGCTCCTAGTGGAATTGGACTTAATGCAGGAAAACTTTAAATCAGTCTTACCTCATTTATATCAGCATGTTAAATGTGAAACCAGAGAGAAAAACATTCTGACCACCTTTACTCCACACCAGAGACGCATACAAAGCTCTCCCTCGCCCTCCATTTGGCAAATCTGATCATAATTTATCCTCCTGATTCCTACTTACACAACAGCGGTAGGCCTGATCACAACAACGACGAGACAGCCTATTAGGGAGGAGGTCAAGGACCTGGCCGTGTGGTGCCTCCTCAATGTGATCAGACAAAGGAGATGATTGTGGACTACAGGAAAAGAGAACCGAGCACGCCCCATTCTCATCACGGGCTGCAATGGAGCAGGTGGAGAGCTTCAAGTGTTGTGTCACATCACCAACAAACTGACATGGTCCAAGCACCCAAGACAGTTGTGAAAGAGGCACAACAAAACCTATTCCCCTGAGAAAACAAAAGAATATGGCATGGGTCGTCAGATCTCAAAGGTTCTACAGCTGCACCATCTAGAGCAGGGGGGTCAAAGTCAAATGGACGGAGGGCCAAATAAAAATTTAGCTACAAGCCGAGGCCGGACTGTTCGAATGTTCATTGAAAAATTTTAAATGACGCATATAGTCTAGTGAACCTAATTAACCTACTGAAACCTAACAAATATATTCCAATATGATCAGATAAATAAAGCAATATTTTTCTATGGCTCTGTCAGTAATCTTTAATTTTCAACAGACACAAAAGACAAATTTCCTTTATATAAAATCCCCATAACATGAACATTAAATGAAAGAAACCCGGTATTCAAGGCACCATCAGTAGCCTATATTTTCTTTTTAGCAAAAGTGGGCTAAATTTACTTCAAAGAAAAAAACATAATAGCATTTTCTATCATTCACTCCAACTGAAATTATTTTAAAATAATTATTGATTGAATACAAAGAAATAAGTGCACAATAATCTATAATATAACTTTAACAAAACAACACTTAGTTTAAGGAGAAGTAACATGCAGTGAAAACAAAATATTAAACTTTAACTTTTAAACTTGAACTGGAGTAAAACTCTAAATATGTGATTGCACAGTAATGTTCACTTGTTTGAGGTTGAGGGTGATACTTGGTGGTGTCCCATCTTTTCCACAAGTTCATCAATGTTCGGGGTAAGGCTCTGAGCTGAGGAAATCCTCAGAATGAGTGGAGGTGTTCCAGCAGTAAGTCGACTTCTGTGTGATGTTTTTGTTCAGGTTCATCAAAGAAAACAGTTGTTCACACAGAGGTGATTGCTGCCAAACATAGACAACGTTTGAGCAGCCTGGATGCGCAGCTGGGGCATTGTTGTCGGGGAGGAAACGGGCGAACTCCGCAGCACCCACTGCCGCATATTTTGCCCTCAGTGCATCATTGCATTGGAGGTCAATCAACTCCATTTGGAGGTTTGGTGGTGAGCTTTCCACGTCAACAGCAAATGGGTTACCGAGCAGTTCCAACCTGCTTTTTTGTGCTTCAAAGTCAGCAATCGGCGTCGAAAGTCAGGCGGCAAGCATACCTATTTTATCAGCCAACTGTGCGCTTCGGGAACGCACTTGGTAGAGAGCTTCTCTTCATGGTCTGGCAGCTGGAAAGTGGTCAATTTTTCTTTCCGCATCTGCGTCTCCCACAGAGTCAGTTTGGTTTTAAATGCCTTCACTGTACTGTACTAATCAGAGATGACATGATCCCGACCCTGCAGCTGCAAGTTCATTGCATTCAGATGACTCGTAATGTCACACAGAAAGCCATTTCACACAGAAACATTTCGTCTCGGAGTTGTGTTGTGTCTTTCCCTTTGCTGTCCAAGAACAGACAAATCTCCTCACGAAGCTCGAAACATCTTTGAAGCACCTTCCCTGGCTTAGCCATCGCACCTCTGTGTGATAAGGCAAATCACCATGCTCCGTTTCTAACTCCGTCAGAAATGCCTTGAACTGGCGGTGATTCAAACCTTTGGCTCTGATAAAGTTAACTGTGGCGCGTGATGATGCTCATTACATGCTCCATTTTCAAGGCTTTACCGCACAACGCTTCCTGGTGTATGATACAATGATAAGCTGTCAGCTCACCTGTCGCGTTTTTCCTCTTGCATCTTTTCCCGTATCTTCGCACCAGTCCGCTCCTGTGTCCACACATCGCAGGTGCTCGTCGGTTGTCAAACCACGAGTTTTTCCCAAGGCAGCTCCATCTCATTTACACATCTTGACACCTCTTCATAACAAATCATGCCCCGTAGTTGTGCCATGCATAGGACGTAAAGCAAAAACTCCTCTGTCACGCTTAGGCTGGAGTCCACTCGCGGATGAAAATTGACAAACTGGGCAATGTCAGAAATGTCGGTGCTCTCATCCAGCCAAGGAATATGCAATGAAATCTTTTCCCTTTTTCACAAGCTGCTCTTTTAGATTGATGGACAACTGGTCTACTCTCTCGGCAATGGTGTTTTCTGCTCAGACTCACATTTAAAAAGAGTTGCCTTTTTTTCTGGGCAAACTTCGTCACAAACTTTAATCATGAAGTTTTTGATGAAATCCCCCTCCGTAAATGGCCGGGCTGATTAAGCGATCTCTTCTGCCAAAATAAAACTGGCTTTGACAGCAGCCTGGCCTGTGATTTGGCTTTTTTGAACAGAGCTGTCGAGATTTGAGGCCTCGTTTTAATTCCTCTGCCTTTTGTAGCCTTGTTCCATGTCCATATTCTTGTTTTGTTCCGCTGTTTTCGTTTCATAATGTCGTCTCAGATTATACTCTTTCAGTACCGCCACACTTTCTCCACACAGAAGACACACAGGTTTTCCAGGCTACCTCCGTGAACATATACTCCGACTCCCCTTGTTTGAAACCCCCGGTTCTCAGTGTCCACCTTCCGTTTTGCCATTTTTGATGGGTATCTGAAAGTTAATTTTACTGTGATGCTGACGACTGCTGTGCCAATAAATATTGAAATGAAGCAGCCTACTGCTCGGTGCGTACCGTTGCATTGTGGGAATTGTAGTATTGGTGCGGTGTAAAAGATCTGCGGGCTGCCGGTTGCTGCGGTCTGCGGGCCCGGTTCTAATAATAAATCAAGATCATCCCAGGGGCCGTAAAAACCTTCTCGCGGGCCGGATGTGGCCCGCGGCTTGACTCTGACATATGTGATCTATGAGCATCCTGACTGGTTGCATCACTGCCTGGTATGGCAACTGCTCGGCCTCCGACCACAAGGCACTACAGAGGGTAGTGCGGACGGCCCAGTACATCACTTTGGCCAAGCTTCCTGCCATCCAGGACCTCTATACCAAGTGGTGTSAGAGGAAGGCCCTAAGAATTGTCAAAGACTCCAGCCACCCTAGTCATAGACTGCTCTCTCTGCTACCGCACGGCAAGCAGTACCGGAGCACCAAGTCTGTCTAGGTCCTAGAGGCTTCTAAACAGCTTCTACGCCCAAGCCATAAGACTCATAAACACCTAATCAAATGGCTACTCAGACTATTTGCATTGCCCCTCCCCCTCTTTTACACCGCTGCTACTCTCTGTTGTTATCATCTATGCATAGTCACTTTAATAACTATACCTACATGCACATATAACCTCAACTAACCGTTGCCCCTGCACATTGACTCTGTACCGGTACCCCCTGTATATAGTCTCGATATTGTTATTTTACTGCTGCTCTTTAATTACTTGTTACTTTTATTTCATATTCTTATCTGTAGTTTTGTTGAACTGCATTGTTGGTTAGGGGCTCGTAAGTAAGCATTTCACTGTAAGGTGAAATGCTCTGTTGTATTCAGGGCATTTGACTAATAAAATTGGATTTGATTTGAGTTGGACCACAGAGTGAAGGAAAAGCAGCCAACAAGTAAGTGCTCAGCATATGTGGGAACTCCTTTAAGACTGTTGGAAAAGCATTCCTCATGAAGCTGTTRGAGAGAATGCCAAGAGTGTGCAAAGCTGTCATCAAGGCAAAGGGTGGATACTTTGTTTAACACTTTTTTGGTTACTACGTGATTCCATATGTTATTTCATAGTTTTGATGTCTTCACTATTATTCTACAATGTAGAAKAGAGTTTGAAAAAATACCTTGAATGAGTAGGTGTGTCCAAACTTGACTGGTGCTGTATATTTCCACAAAATGAGGTTCTAATAATAATGTGAAATRGTGAAAATGAGGAYAATACCCTTTTAGTGTAAGAGCTGTTTGAAAACGCTTGTTTTGCTGGGTGGAGTTTTGGTGACATCACCAGGCGGTAATAGACTAARAACATAGACAGTTTCAAACCTATCTGCCAATAACAGCTAGTTTTCAAGTTACCTATCCATCCCATTAGGCTCCTCAAATTAGGTCCATCACTCAGACCACTCCCAGACAGTCCTAGCAAAATTATTGCTTGAGAAAATTGCCTTTTGCCAAGAAGCAATTTTTTTCTCTATTACCATTTTAATTGAAAACAATCACAGTAAGGTACTTAATTGTTGCCCAGAAATGATTRCATATTGAGATTAAAATGGCTGRATTGGACCTTTAGCTTTTTTAGGATAGGGGGCAGTATTTGGAAGTTTGGATGAATGAGGTGCCCAAAGTAAACTGCCTGTTACTCAGGCCCAGAAGCTAGGATATGCATATAATTGGTGGATTTGGATAGAAAACACTCTGAAGTTTCCAAAACTGTTAAAATGATGTCTATGAGTATAACATAACTGATATGACAGGCAGAAATGAGGACAATCCATCCAGGAAGTAGGATATTTTTGATGTGTGTAGTTTTCAACTGCCTGCCTATACAGTATGTTATGGGTTAGGACCCAGTTGCAGCTCTATGGCTTCCACTAGATGTCAACAGTCTTTAGACATTGTTTCAGGCTTGTATTCTGAAAAATGAGGAAGAATGAGGCCATTTTCTAAGTGGACTGTAGAATGAACCAGAGCTGTTTTGCGCGCATGAC
>NC_036843.1:17838157-17857190 GCF_002910315.2 Salvelinus sp. IW2-2015
TTATATACTTCCTTATCACTATTCTAAATTTCCCTGAGAGAACTACAGTTTAGCGCAAATGCTACGTGTTGTAAAGACAATTTTATGGTCATAAGAAAATATCCTTTTATTTCTCCACCTGAAAGTGATTCACATCTATCATCTCCATACTTTACTCTGATCTCGTCTCATCCCCTCATTTCCCTCTCTCCCTCCTCCCCCTCTTCATAAAATCTCTCCATTATCTTCCTAAATGCCCTGCTCCCCCTGCCCCCTCAAATCCTCAACAGCCAATAGATTTGTAAACACAGTTCTAAAGTTAAAAAGAACTATTTATTTTCTGTCACATTTGAGTATGATAATGACTACTTTGAAACTATGGGAATTGTCATCAGACGACAACTGATGGAAAATTAGCATCATAATATTACTTCGTTTTTCGTTTTAGACTTACTCGTCCCTATTCTGTCATTTGAATTTGGCGCTCTGCATTTCACCGGATGTTGTCGAGGTGTGTGAGTGTGCCGCTAGCGGGACGCCTATCCTAAAAACGAAGTTTATTCTCATCACATTCTCACATTCCTGTACAAATTATTGTGACAGAATTGTTTCATAGATAAAGTTGCATTATGGGTGGATTGAGGAGATAATGGAGAGATGAAGAGTGGGAGAGGAGAGAGGAAATGAGGGAGAGAGAGACAGAGAGAAGGGGAGATGAGAGAAAGATAGATTTTTGAATTTGTCTTACAGAATGGAGTGTTCTGATTGAGCTGATAAAGGAAGTAATAATAACGGATAATACATTTAAATACTAAAAGGTTAGACACAATCCTGAAGAAGGTCATTGAGAAAGGCTGTATTAAAACCTCTCTCTAGACTCCCTGATAAGCCTCTATACTGACACAGACACAGACACAGACACAGACACAGCGACACAGACAACAGACACAGACACAGACAGACACACAGACACACACACACACACACACACACACACACATACTGACACTGCCACAATTAGAGCTGAGAACAAGCATTCTGCAGCTTTTTTTCTTTTATAGAGACAGAGACAAATATCCGCCTCCAATTAAGGAGAAAGAATTCAACTTGGAGGAACATCTACAGGTAACTACCAAAATATTGCAGTGTCTTAATAGGGCATGGGCACCATAAGTCAGAATGGCTTCAATGCACCTTGGCATATGTTCTACAAGTATCTGGAACTCTCTGGAGGCTGCAACCCATTCTCCATAATTGGGTGTTTTGTTGATGGTGGTGGAAAACGCTGTCTCAGGAACCGCTCCAGAAACTCCCCATAAGTGTTCAGTTGGTTTGAGATCTGGTGACGAAGACAAACACACACGTGCACACACAATTTAAACTCCTTATGCTGTTATGAACCCTCTTTAAAGGTAACTGAGCTCTCTTCTTCTAGCCATGGTAGCCAAAATAATGGCAACTGGCAATGCATTTTTATACATGACCCTTAGTATGATGGGATGTTTTAATTGCTTAATTAACTCAGGAACCACACCTGTGTGGAAGCATCTGCTTTCAAAATACTTTGACTCCCTCATTTACTCAATTGTTTCCTTTATCTTGTCAGTTACCTGTATTTTAAAAGTTGCATTCAATTCCAGCTATCCAACAGATGCTGTAACAGTAGTAGCACATAGTTACGTACACTCTTTACAGGTGGTCTACCAAGTAGTGTTAAAGTGTCTTGATGTTGTCTCTTTATAGCTGTGGTATGACAATGTTTTAATTTCCTGTCATATAGCTTCTAGAGCAGGGAGCCCTTTCCATTCATCTTCAGAGAAAATGTTTCAAAAACAACTGCCGTATTACAGCATGTGCATATTGCATTTCTACAGGGATGTTGTTGTTAARGCTACAGATGAACTATGCCTTTTCACGTCATTATACAGCCATATCCCTACACTTATTTTATTGACAACATAAGTAGATAAGTAGCCTATTGTGAAGTGTGTCAGTACGCCAGCAGGCCCATTACCCAGTCCATTTAGTCATTCATTGTTTTTTAGGTCTAACCAGACATTAGCACTGAAGCAGTTGACAACAAAATAATACAGTCCCTGATATAATGGATACAAATGTATATTTCAGTCATTTAGCAGATGCTCTTATCGAGAGCGACTTACAGGAGCATTTAGYGTTAAGTGCCTTGCTCAAGGGCACATCGACAGATGTTTCACCTAGTTGGCTCYGGGATTCGAACCAGCGACCTTAACCGCTAGGCTACCTGCCTCCCACTTCAAGGATGCATTTTGAGGAGTGGAAACGCTGATCATCAGTGGCCGTGCATTTAGTTGGTAATTTCTCTAAAATTGAGTTCAACTTCCGTCAACAAGGCCATTACTGCCTCGTAAGATGCTTTTTTCCCCGTCACTTACTTGAACACAAAAGATCTTCAGCTAATCCTGTAAAAGCAATGGCCCATGCTATTTGGAAACCGAACAACCAAGGTTTTTATTTGAACTTTGTTGGAAAGACCAAAAAAACATGTCATGACTGACATCTCCAAACAACATTATTAATGCAGTAAAAAGCTAGACTAGGGGCATTTGCTATTGACCAATCGTAGCTAAGTCGGTGAGGCATCTCGTTTGGTCTGTTCCTGCTGTTTTCTCAATCTGTAATGGTCCACACTCTCACAGTGTGTACACTTTACACTCACATTTCTCCTCATCCCCCCCACATACACACACACACACACACAGCAAAGGGAGCTGTGACCTTGCCAAATCAGTACCACTTAAGATGAAAGCATAGAAAGGCTAATTATAAAATAAAAATGTGAGTGGAAGACTGGTGGAAGCAGTGTGAATACAAAACAGTGAGTCTGTTTTGTATAACAGTTACACACTCTCTCACTTACACACACAATCTCACACTCACTCAACTACAGGCACTGGGCAGACAATGGTTGAATCAACGTTGTTTCCACCTCATTTCAATGAAATTACGTTGAACCAATGTGGAATAGACGTTGAATTGACGTCTGTGCCCAGTGAGATCCTGCTCTCCGAATCTCCCAACCGCTACAGTCCTCTGTGATAGCAGAGATCCACTTGATCACAAGAGTCGTAATCAGAAGGGAATTAGATTTAAATGATCAATGATTCGCGTTTGGGTAATGGAGCACTCTTACACATTCCAATCTTGTTACTTTGATTTAGTCTTTTACAACCAACATGATAAAGTATGAATCACAGCATGACGCCTACAGTACAGGCCTTGGTTTGATGTTCTACTGATATAACAATAAAAAAGGTGTTGTAATAAATTATATTGGGGTGGTGTTAGTAAATAAATACACAGTAGCCTACATACATCTAAATATAAAATGTGTCACATGTATGCTCAGGTATGTTCAGAGATGAGCTTACAGTAACAGACGTGGAAGTTTGAAGTCAATGAATGACAGGGATGTTTTTCTCAGGTGGTTTTCTTTCATGGCTCGTGTTCATCTCAGCTCTCATGTAGCCTTGTTATGAAGTGAATGCTGCGTGTGTAGTGGTTTGAGACCTCTAACCCCACAGTGTGTGTATGTGTTTGAGACCTCCTAACCCCACAGTGTGTGTTATGTGTTGAGACCTCCTAACCCCACAGTGTGTGTATGTGTTGAGACCTCCTAACCCCACAGTGTGTGTATGTGTTGAGACCTCCTAACCCCACAGTGTGTGTATGTGTTGAGACCTCCTAACCCCACAGTGTGTGTATGTGTTGAGACCTCCTAAACCCCAAGTGTGTGTATGTGTTGAGACCTCCTAACCCCACAGTGTGTGTTGTTGAGACTTCTACCCACATGTGTGTGTGTGTTGAGACTCCTAACCCCACAGTGTGTGTATGTGTTGAGACCTCCTAACCCCACAGGTGTGTATGTGTTGAGACCTCCTACCCCACAGTGTGTGTATGTGTTGAGACCTCCTAACCCCACAGTGTGTGTATGTGTTCTGTGTGTGTGTGTTAGACCTCCTAACCCCACAGTGTGTGTATGTGTTGAGACCTCCTAACCCCACAGTGTGTGTATGTGTTGAGACCTCCTAACCCACAGTGTGTGTATGTGTTGAGACCTCCTAACCCCACAGTGGGGTGTGGTATGTGTTGAGACTCCTAACCCACAGTGTGTGTATGTGTTGAGACCTCCTAACCCCACAGTGTGGTGTATGTGTTGAGACCGTCCTAACCCACAGTGTGTGTATGTGTTGAGACCTCCTAACCCCACAGTGTGTGTATGTGTTGAGACCTCCTAACCCCACAGTGTGTGTATGTGTTGAGACCTCCTAACCCACAGTGTGTGTATGTGTTGAGACTCTAACCCCACAGTGTGTGTAATGTGTTGGAGACCTCCTAACCCCACAGTGTGTGTATGTGTTGAGACCTCTAACCCCACAGTGTGTGTATGTGTTGAGACCTCCTACCCCACAGTGTGTGTATGTGTTGAGACCTCCTACCCCAGCGTGGTGTATGTGTTGAGACCTCCTAACCCCACAGTGTGTGTATGTGTTGAGACCTCCTAAACCCACAGTGTGTGTATGTGTTTCTGTGTGTGTGTGTTGAGACCTCCTAACCCCACAGTGGTGTGTATGTGTTGAGACCTCCTACCCCACAGTGTGTGTATGTGTTGAGACCTCCTAACCCCACAGTGTGTGTATGTGTTGAGACCTCCTAACCCACAGTGTGTGTATGTGTTGAGACCTCCTAACCCCACAGTGGTGTATGTGTTGAGACCTCCTAACCCCACAGTGTGTGTATGTGTTTGAGACCTCCTAACCCCAGTGTGTGTATGTGTTGAGACCTCCTAACCCCACAGTGTGTGTATGTGTTGAGACTCCTAACCCCACAGTGTGTGTATGTGTTGAGACCTCCTACCCACAGTGTGTGTATGTGTTGAGACCTCCTAACCCCACAGCGTGTGTATGTGTTGAGACCTCCTAACCCCACAGTGTGTGTATGTGTTGGACCTCCTACCCACAGTGTGTGTAGTGTTTCTGTGTGTGTGTGTTGAGACCTCCTAACCCCACAGTGTGTGTATGTGTTGAGCCTCTAACCCACAGTGTGTGTGTGTTGAGACTCCCTAACCCACAGTGTGTGTATGTGTTGAGACCTCCTAACCCCACAGTGTGTGTATGTGTTTGAGACCTCCTAACCCCACAGTGTGGTGTTGTTGTGTTGAGACCTCCTACCCACAGTTGTGTGTATGTGTTTGAGACCTCCTAACCCCACAGTGTGTGTATGTGTTGAGACCTCCTAACCCCACAGTGTGTGTATGGTTGAGACCCTAACCCAAGGTGTGTGTGTGTTGAGACCTCCTAACCCCACAGTGTGTGTATGTGTTGAGACCTCCTAACCCCACAGTGTGTTGTATGTGTTGGAGACCTCCTAACCCCACAGTGTGTGTATGTGTTGAGACGCTCTAACCCCACAGTGTGTGTATGTGTTGAGACCTCCTAACCCCACAGTGTGTGTATGTTGTTGAGACCTCCTAACCCACAGGTGTGTGTATGTGTTTGAGACCTCCTAACCCACAGTGTGTGTATGTTGTGTTGAAGACCTCCTAACCCCACAGTGTGTGTATGTGTTTCTGTGTGTGTGTGTTGAGACCTCCTAACCCCACAGTGTGTGTATGTGTTGAGACCTCTAACCCCAGTGTGTGTATGTGTTGAGACCTCCTAACCCCACAGTGTGGTGTATGTGTTTAGACCTCTAACCCACAGTGTGTGTTGTGTTGAGACCTCCTAACCCCACAGTGTGTGTATGTGTGAGACCTCCTAACCCACAGTGTGTGTATGTGTTGAGACCTCTAACCCCACAGTGTGTGTATGTGTTGAGACCTCCTAACCCCACAGTGTGTGTATGTGTTGAGACCTCCTAACCCCACAGTGTGTGTATGTGTTGAGACCTCCTAACCCCACAGTGTGGTGTATGTGTTTCCTGTTAAGTGTGTGTTGAGACCTCCTAACCCCACAGTGTGTGTATGTGTTGAGACCTCCTAACCCCACAGTGTGTGTATGTGTTGAGACCTCCTAACCCCACAGTGTGTGTAGTGTTGAAGACCTCCTAACCCCACAGTGTGTATGTGTCTGTGTTTGTTTGAGACCTCCTAACCCCACAGTGTGTGTATGTGTTGAGACCTCCTAACCCCCATGTGTGTGTGTATGTGTTGTAGACCTCCTAACCCCACAGTGTGTGTATGTGTTGAGACCTCTAACCCACAGGTGTGTATGGTGTTGAGACCTCCTAACCCCAACAGTGGTGTGTATGTGTTGAGACCTCCTAACCCACAGTGTGTGTATGTGTTCGTTGTGTTTGAGACCTCCTAACCCACAAGTGTGTGTATGTGTTGAGACCTCCTAACCCCACAGTGTGTGTATGTGTTGAGACCTCCTAACCCACAGTGTGTGTATGTGTTTGAGACCTCCTAACCCACAGTGTGTGTATGTGTTGAGACCTCCTAACCCCACAGTGTGTGTATGTGTTGAGACTCCTAACCCCACAGTGTGTGTAGTGTGGTTGAGACCTCCTAACCCCACAGTGTGTGTATGTGTTGAGACCTCTAACCCCACAGTGTGTGTATGTGTTGAGACCTCCTAACCCCACAGTGTGTGTATGTGTTGAGACCTCCTAACCCCACAGTGTGTGTATGTGTTGAGACCTCCTAACCACACAGTGTGTGTATGTGTTGAGACCTCCTAACCCCACAGTGTGTGTATGTGTTGAGACCTCCTAACCCCACAGTGTGTGTATGTGTTGAGACCTCCTAACCCCACGTGTGTGTATGTGTTCTGTGTGTTTGTGAGACCTCCTAACCCACAGTTGTGTGTATGTGTTGAGACCTCCTACCCCACAGTGTGTGTATGTTGAGACCTCCTAACCCACAGTGGTGTGTATGTGTTGAGACCTCCTAACCCCACAGTGTGTGTATGTGTTGAGACCTCCTAACCCCACAGTGGTGTGTGTGTGTTGAGACCTCCTAACCCCACAGTGTGTGTATGTGTTGAGACCTCCTAACCCACAGTGTGTGTATGTGTTGGACCTCCTAACCCACAGTGTGTGTTTATGTGTTGAGACTCCTAACCCACAGTGTGTGTATGTGTTGAGACCTCCTACCCCACAGTGTGTGTATGTGTTGAGACCTCTAAACCCCACAGTGTGTGTATGTGTTGAGACCTCCTAACCCACAGTGTGTGTATGTGTTCTGTGTGTGTGTGTGAGACCTCCTACCCACAGTGGTGTGTATGTGTTGAGACCTCCTAACCCCACAGTGTGTGTATGTGTTGAGACCTCCTAACCCACAGTGGGTGTGTATGTGTTGAGACCTCCTAACCCCACAGTGTGTGTATGTGTTTCTGTGTGTGTGTTTAGACCTCTAACCCCACAGTGTGTGTATGTGTTGAGACTCCTAACCCACAGTGTGTGGTAATGTGTTGAGACTCCTAACCCCACAGTGTGGTGGTCGAATGTGTGTGGAGACCTCCTAACCCCACAGAGTGTGTGTATGTGTTGAGCCTCCTAACCCCACAGTTTTTGTGTGTATGTGTTGGAGACCTCCTAACCCATCACTGTTGTTATGTGTTCTGGTTACCCTACCTAACCACCACAGTGTGTGTATGTGTTGAGACCTCCTAACCCCACAGTGTGTGTATGTGTTGAGACTCCTAACCCACAGCGGTTGTGTATGTGTGAGACTTCCATAACCCGAAAGTCGTCGTGTATGTGTTGAAAGGTACCCCATAAGTCCGTATTAGACAGTTCACCCACCCGTGTGGTGTATGTGTTTTGAGACCTCTAACCCTGGGTTAGTGGGATTCTCAACAGTGGTGTGTATGTGTTGAGAGAGACTGTGGGGCTCTCTTTCACCTTTGTGGGTTCTAGGAGGATCCTCCCTCACACACATCAACACACTGTGGGGACAGTGTGGTGGTAATGTGTTGAGACCGTGTTACCTCCTAACCCAACTACACCGGGCCAACGCTAGGGTGTTCACCACATGGTTGGTTAGGTGTGGGTGTATGTGTTGAGACGTTTACACTACACCCACCATTACCCACAGCACAAGGTGTGTATGGTTGAGACTTCCTAACCCCTGTGGAGGTTACCGGAGGCATCTCAACACAACGTTGTATGTGTTTGAGACCTCCCTAACACACCCCACACACACTGAGTGTGTGTAGGTGGGTTAGTGGTTGAGAGCATGTTCTATCTCCCACAGTGAGTCATGTATCGATTGTTTATCGAAGACCACAATCCGCCTAATGTGGGGTTAGGAGCGTCTCCAAACACATACAGTGGTGCTGTAACATGCTGTTTTGGGGATGCTTAGCGTCCTAGATACACCCAAACACAACAGCTGAGCTACGGTTGGTATGTGTTGAGACCTATCCTAAACACCCTGGCTGGGGGTTAGGCACAGTAGGTCGTTGTCCATAACAGTTAACTATGAAGACCAACTCTAACGCCACAGCGTGTGTATGTGTTTGAGACCATACCTGGGTGGGGTTAGCGAGGTCTCAAACAACACCATACTACTACAACCCCACTGGTGGGGGTAGGAAGGTCTCAACAGCCTATCAGATACACCCAGTGTGTGGTATGTTGTGTGTGACCACACCTCTCTACGGCCGGCGATCAGGGTGTGGTTGTACGTCTCTTCCCTGGGCGGTCTCCCTTCGATTGTCGGAGGTCCACCTCCCCACTTGGGCTCGTGCAGGATTCTCACCACCACACAGCCATTACACACACCGTTGAGGTTAGGAAGGTCTCAAACACATTCACACACTGTCGGCGCGGTTACGAGGTTCATCAAACTCATACACACAGTCGGTGGGGTTTAGGGTAGGATCTCAACACAGTAAATGACATCTACTGTGGGGGTTAGAGGACCAGGTTCTCTACCAATAACACCCATACACACACTGCTGGGGTTAGCGAGAGGCTCTCAAACAACGTAGGTTGTGTATGTGTTGAGACCTCCTAACACAGTGTGTGTATACGATCACACTGTGGGGGTTAGGAGGTTCAGACACATACCACATGAGACCTCCTAACCCACAGTTCTGGTGTGTATGGGTTAGGAGTGTTTGAGTATCCCAACCATCACACCTAAACCCACAACCACATGTGGGGTTTTGTAGGTGAGTAAGGTTGTTCAAACATGCATTATCACGAAGACCTCCACTGGTGGGGAGTATCTACGCCGCACAGTAGGGTCTAAACAATCAGAGTATCGACTATGTGTTGAACAGACCTCACTGCTTGAAGCGGCTTACGGAGGTCCTCAAACCACAGTCATAGAGCACTAGCCAAGCCTGTGGGTGGTTAGGTAGAGGTTGGTCTTCATAGCAACGAATACCACAACAACTGTCGTCCGCTAGTACCTACGGAGGCTCTCAAACAACAGTGTGTCGTAATCTTACACGTTGAGACGCACAGATCACCTAACAACCCGCAACATACGACACATTGTGTGAGTATGTGTTTGAGACCTCTAGACCCACAGTGTGTGTATAAGTGTCCTGTGGGGTTAGGAATCGGTCTTCCAACACCAGTACTAGCCACACTGTGGGGTTAGGTAGGTCTCAACAGCCATCACACGTCTGTGGGGTTAAGGAGGTCTCAACACAGTACACACACTGTGGGTGGGGTTAGGAGGTTCGTAACGACATACACACAGCTGCCTGGTGGGGTTAGGAGGTCTCAACACAATTACACACAGCGTACTGAGTGGGGTGTAACTCCTTGGAGAACAAGGCTCTCAACAACAATACAAACACACTGTGGGGGGTTATGTGTGCTAGGTAGTGGTCTTCGAACACATACATACACATTCCTCTGTGGGGAGGGTAGTGTCTCAATCACATAACGCATCACACTGTGTGGGGTTTATGCGTGCGTGGCGTGAGAAGGGTGCATCCCGAACCCACCATTACACACAACTGTGGGGTTAAGGAGGTCTCCAACAATCATACACACACTGTGGGGTTTAGGAGGTCCCTCACACATACACACACTGTTGGGGGTTTGGGGTTTCTCCAACACATACAACACACTGTGGGGGTTAGGAGGTCCTGCAACACATACACACACTGTGGTGTTAGGAGGTCTCAACACACACACACAGAAACACATACACACAGATGTGGGGTTAGAGGCTCTCACCAAACACATACACACACTGTGGGGTTAGAGTCTCAACACATAACATCAACTTGAACCCCACATCGTGTGTGTAGTGTATTCTGTTGTTGTGTGTGTGTGCGTGCGCTGGCGTAGAGACCTCTGTTGGGGTGGGTAGGTCTCAAACACATCATATCAAACACCCACAGATGTTTGTACACATCTGGTGTGGAGTGTTTAAGGAAGGTCTTCAACCACCAATCCTGTGTGTGTGTGCGTGCCGTGACGTGAGACCCTACAACAAACTGTGGGGTTAGGGTCAGGTCTCAAACATCATAAACCAACACAAACCAGTGTAGTGTATGATGTCTTCATTACAGACACATGCTGACGGTGTAAGCAGCAACGAGACGCCCTAGTTCGACTACAGTGAACCCTGCATTAACACTACACAACACTGTTCGTGTGTGGTATGTGTTTCTGTGTGTGTGTGGTGCGTGTGCGTGCGTGGCGTAGAGACCTCAAACACCACAGTGTGTGTATGTGTTCTCTGTGTGTGTGCGTGCGTGCTGTGCGTAGAGACCTCAATAACACCACTGCAGACTAGCTCTTAATTTGGTGTTTGCATTACAACAGCCAGACTGACTGACTGCAGAGTGCTTTCTTGTCCTTGAGCCCTAAGGAACAGATAAACAGAAAATGGCGACGTCCAAGATAATGAGTAATAGAAGATATCACTAATGGCCCTATCGTCACAGATCCTCCAGTCTGTGTTTAAAAAAGAATRCAATCTCACTGATTATTTCTCCCAGCTATATCTGCTCATCTATACAGAAGGAATCGTTATTTCCAATTTACTCCTCTTATTACTTACTGAGATCAATACATACCAGTCTAGTAGCATGGTTGGATGGTCAGTGAGTTTCCGCCGACCAGTTACTGCCTGACTCAATGGCGATATCTCAAATGGCACCCTATTCCCTATATATTGCACACAGGGCTCTGGTCAAAAGTAGTGCACAATGTAGGGAATAGGGTGTCATTTGGGATGCAACCAATGAGTTAAAGCTTGAATCCTTAATGGTGAAACTGCCACGTCCGTTTGCAATATAACGACAACAAAGAATTTACTGCAAACAACCAACACTGTTTTTCCCCTCAGACATCATTGCATGCAGGACAGAACAGCAGCATATGTACTGCCATTTTTTTTACCATGATGCATGATGCTGCCAAGCTCTGATTCGTCAACGAAACAAAACCAATAACAATGGCGGTGGGACGGACAGTGGCACGGTTTCCCTTACTGTGGATTTCGTCCTTTAATGACTGATGCATCAGCTGACCAATGTAGTTAGAAAGAGTCTTAAGGAAAATCTGTTTTTTCACGCCATTTCGCCCATTGGGCAGTGCTATACATCACGGTGGGCGTAGATTTCAGCTCGCATATGGGTGCAAACACAGTGTCAAGAACGAGCCGAGCACTCGCTCATGTCAGGATCTTGGAATCTATTCAATACGTCATAGAGTACAGGTCGGCTAAGCCTAACAAACAGTAATGGATGTTATTGTTTCGTCAGGGAGTCACAAAGATGAGCTAAACAAATGTAAACACTGAATTCACGTTATGTTTGCTATTTCATGCAACTACAGAATAGAAAAAAGCGAAACAAATTATTTTGTATTCTAATTTTGCAGACAAACGACATCCAAAATCAATTAGATTAACCGTTTTTAATGAATCCAAGCAAGATTGTCATGCGAATATTCTAAAATCCGCATAAAAACTATAGGATWWAAAAAAYAAAKWGATTTTGGAACCTATCCTATAGGATTGTATCCTATAGAATAGAATCATATAAGATAGAATATATAGGAATCAAGGCCTCCTGAGTGGCGCAGTGGTCTAAGGCACTGCATTACAGACCCGGGTTTAACCCGGGCTGTATCACAACCGAGATCCTATAGGAGTCCAATAGGACTAGTTCCAAAATCTGATAGGATATTTCTGTTGGTCATACTGCAAATGAACTTGCAGCCTTGAATCACTCCCATATTGTGATGGTGTGTTGAAGAGGTTGAGAACTTCAGGGAATTATAACTGGTCTGAGTAGGCAAAGATAGTTTACAGTTTACTAGTTATTCATCTTGATTGCAGTTTAACATTAATGTTCAGGTTTCTGTGCTATATTTAGCTGTGATATTGTCCAATAAGGCTGTATGTATCCAATGATAGTGTCCATACAATGTGGTCTGAAATAACAATGAATAGAATAATATCAATACTATGGCTTGACAAGTTGTAATAAGTAGGCAGGGCGAATGAATGGGCTGCTGCAGAGTCACTATTTTTGTTTGAATTTATTATGGATCCCTGTTAGCTGCTGCCAAGGCCCATACTCTACTACCACATATCTACAACACAAAATACATGTGTACGTGTGTGTATAGTGCGTATGTTATCATGTGTTACTATGGTAGATCTGTACGTGCACATCCTTTTTACCTCAGATTAATGATGTTAGTGTAAAAATMTATAGCAATCACAATGACACAAAATGAATTGCTTAAAACTGGTTGTGATTCATTGAAGTTAAATAAAAAAGCAACTGATTTGTTTCCTTCCCTGTTTCGGCAGCCTCCCAAAACTTCCATCTGACATTGTAGAATGTAGATGACTGTCTTCAGCYAATTTTCTTCTAACCCGTGATATAAAAATTGGTCTCAGATTCAGTGTGGCCTTTAAATAGTGTTAGTTTAAAGAGTGCGTACACACCAAATGTTTGCCCCTGCTTTCAAATTMAAATCGATATGACTGAAAACTTTTTTCCGCGTTTGCGGCCCACTTGAAACAAAATGAAACAATCCTAAATGTAGCTGGCTGTCTTGTACAAGTTGTCCTCTAACTAGTGACACACTTATTATTCCCAGATTCTGTGTAGTTTTTTAGTAAGGTTAGTTGGAACAGAACATGTGACCCGACTACCCCTGTCATTCTATTGATTTCAACTTGATATCAATATGAGTGATTGACAAATAATTGTTGCCCAAAMCAAAATGCATCACTCCAACATCAAGCTGGTTGTCATCAGCAGTTTGTCCTCTAATGAGTGATGTAAACAATATTTCCAATTTCCATGCAGTTTTTGAGTTGTGTTAGTTTCAACMGCACAAACAACCTGATTTCCCCCCCTGATCAATATGAGTGATTAATTGCCACTTCACAGGGTTTTGGTGCATGTGCAGTGTATAAGGTGCTTGTTTAAAAAGAATACAAGTAACATGATTACTATTGTGGCATATGTATGTGTAGGTAGTACATTTTATGTTTAGGTTTTCWATACATGACAAACTATGGATTATTGACTATTGATTTTGACATCGGGCTATTTATCAAAAGTTATTGTCAATGGGAAGCAGCAACAGSATCATTTTCAACTTATGTTTTAGGAAAATAAATGTAACTTTCAACATACATTTCCAATATTATTCTACTTAATTAGGTAAAAACTACTGAATGAGTCCAAAAACATAATATGATAGATTTTTTATGATCTACCAGAAATCATAAAAATGGGGTTAACTTGCCTATAATAAGGCACATATATTTTGCAATAACAAACAAGAAAAACATTTAATTATGTGCAATAACAATACTCAAAAACAATATACAAATGGCAACAACTCCTGTCAGCTGACAGGAAAAATGTGGCTAACAGTAGTTCTTAGCTAGCATAAAAACGAGTGCATGAATTGCTGTACAATTCCGAAAATATGACTAAAAGATTAACTTCGCCAGGAAATATATGGAAACAAATACTGTACTAGTTCCTGCATTCACGCACAGAGAAAGATAAAACAGTTATAATAATAATAATGTTAGCAAACCGGAGATTCTCTGCACAGCCACAGCTGGCGAGCCTAACTTGGAAGTTAGGCTAATTATTATTATTATTATTTATTTTTTTAAATACAGTTTTATTCATAATACAAAAATCAACAACTTACATTGGTACATCAAACATGTCTAACAAAACAAAACACAAGTATTAACAAGAAAATGCTAAAACATACAAAAAATATCAATAAAATAATTAAAAGTGCAATTGTATTCACTCTGAAAGAATCTCATGATTCAGGAAGATGTTATTCTTGTTGTTATTCACAAGGGATAATGTCTTAACAAGAWAATTAAATGCAATCAAAAATATGTGTAATTTTGGRATTGTTTYTGTATAAAGTACAGTCGTGGCCAAAAGTTTTGAGAATGAKACAAATATTAATTTCCACAAYGTTTGCTGCATCAGTGTCTTTAGATATTTTTGTCAGATGTTACTGTGGAATACTGAAGTATAATTACAAGCATCTCATAAAAGGCAGTGTTTACCCTTCTTTCTCAAGACCTCCGCAATCCGCCTGGCATGCTGTCAATTAACTTCTGGGCCACATCCTGACTGATGGCAGCGCATTCTTGCATAATCAATGGTTGGAGTTTGTCAGAATTTGTGGGTTTTTGTTTGTCCACCTGCCTCTTGAGGATTGACCACAAGTTCTCAATGGGATTAAGGTCTGGGGAGTTTCCTGGCCATGGACCCAAAATATCAATGTTTTGTTCCCCGAGCCACTTAGTTATCACTTTTGGAAAAGGCATTGTTCGTCACCAAACTGTTCCTGGGTGGTTGGGAGAAGTTGCTCTCGGAGGATGTGTTGGCACCATTCTTTATTCATGGCTGTGTTCTTAGGCAAAATTGTGAGTGAGCCCACTCCTTTGGCTGAGAAGTAATCCCACACATGAATGGTCTCAGGATGCTTTACTGTTGGAATGACACAGGACTGATGGTAGCGCTCACCTTGTCTTCTCCGGACAAGCTRTTTTACGGATGCCACAAACAATCGGAAAGATTGTTTACCCCAGTACCCCAGCAGTCCAATCCCTGTACCCTTTGCAMAATATCAGTCTGTCKCTYATGTTCTTTCTGGAGAGAAGTGGCTTCTTTGCTGCCCTTCTTGACACCAGGCCATCCTCCAAAAGTCTTCGCCTCGCTGTGCGTGCAGATCCACTCACACCTGCTTGCTGCCATTCCTGAGCAAGCTCTGTACTGGTGATGCCCCGATCCTGCAGCTGAATCAACTTTTGGAGATGGTCCTGGCGCTTCCTGGACTTTCTTGGGCGCCCTCAAGCCTTCTTCACAATAATTGAACCGCTCTCCTTAAAGTTCTTGATGATCCGATAAATCGCTGATTTAGGTGCAATCTTACTGGCAGCAATATCCTTGCCTGTGAAGCCCTTTTTGTGTTAAGCAATGATGACGGCACGTGTTTCCTTGCAGGTAACCATGGTTGACAGAGGAAGAACAATGATTCCAAGCACCACCCTCCTTTTGAAGCTCGCAGTCTGTTATTCGAACTCAATCAGCATGACAGAGTGATCTCCAGTCTTGTCCTCGTCAACACTCACACCTGTGTTAACGAGAGATTCACTGACATGATGTCAGCTGGTTCTTTTGTGGCAGGGCTGAAATGCAGTACCAKATGTTTTTGGGGGATTCAGTTCACAAGAGGGACTTTGCAATTAATTGCAAATCATCTGAGGACTCTTCATAACATTCTGGAGTATATGCAAATTGCCATCATACAAACTGAGTCAGKAGAKTTTGTGAAAATTTATATTTCTGTCATTCTCAAAACTTTTGGCCACGACTGTATTTGGCAACAAGATGAAAAAAATCACAATAATTTCAATGGTCTTGTTATCATTGCAATAGTAAAATATTATATCCTTCATGACAAAAACATGGGTAGTGTTCATAATGGTAAATAAGTATTCTGCAAGGTTTTCCCAAAATTCTGACACAAATTTACATTCAAAGAACAAGTGAGTCAGATTCTCACCATCTTTTTCACCGAAAATACAGACATCATCAACAGCCACAAATGTGGACAACGTAAAATTACATAGATATATCTAATGTAGAATTTTAAAGTGCACTTAAAACCTTTTAAGGATTGGCCCCTTTAAAAAAAAAAGAATTCGCATAAAATGACATACCCAAATCTAACTGCCTGTAGCTCAGGCCCTGAAGCAAGGATATGCATATTCTTGGTACCATTGGTAAAAGAATACCATCATTTTTGAAATGCAAGAGAAAGGCCATAATGTATTATTCCAGCCCAGGTGCAATAGTGTATGTGCAAAGTTTTAGACTGATCCAAGGTACCATTGTATTTCTGTTCAAAGGGTTGTATCAAGACTGCCCAAATGTGCCTAATTTSTTTATTAATAACTTTTCATGTTCAAAACTGTGCACTCTCCTCAAACAATAGCATGGTATTATTTCACTGTAATAGCTTTSGTAAATTGGACAGTGCAGTTAGATGAACAAGAATTTAAGCTTTCTGACAATTTCAGATATGTTTATGTCGTGGGGAAATGTTCRTGTTACTTACAACCTTATGCTAATCGCATTAGCCTACATTAGCTCAACCGTCCCGCAGGAGACCCACCAATCCTGAATTTTTAATCCCTCTGCAACTGGATCCTGTACTTCCTGACGGGCCGCCCCCAGGTGGTGAGGGTAGGTAGCAACACATCTGCCACGCTGATCCTCAACACTGGAGCCCCCCAGGGGTGCGGGCTCAGTCCCCTCCTGTACTCCCTGTTCACTCACGACTGCATGGCCAGGCATGACTCCAACACTATCATTAAGTTTGCAGATGACACAACAGCGGTAGGACTGATCACCGACAATGCCGAGACAGCCTACAGGGAGGAGGTCAGAGACCTGGCCGGGTGATGCCAGAATAGCAACCTCTCCCTCAACGTAACCGAGTCTAAGGAGATGATRGTGGACTACAGGAAAAGGAGGACCGAGCACGGCCCTTTCTCATCGACMGGGCTATAGTGGAGCAGGTTGAGAGCTTCACGATCCTTGGTGTCCACATCACCAACAAACTAGAATGGTCCAAACACACCAAYACAGTCGTGAAGAGGGCATGACAAAGCCTATTCCCCCTCAGGAAACTGAAAAGATTTYGCATGGTTCCTCAGATCCTCAAAAGGRTCTACAGCTGCAACATTGAGAACATCCTGARTGGTTGCATKACTGCCTGGTACGGCAATTGCTTGGCCTCCGACCACAAGGCACTACAGAGGGTAGTGCGTATGGCCCAATACATCACTGGGGCTAAGCTGCCTGCCATCCAGGACCTCTACACCGGGCGGTGTCAGAGGAAGGCCCTAAAAATTGTCAAAGATCCCAACCACCCCAGTCATAGACTGTTCTCTCTACTACCGCATGAAAAGCGGTACCGGAGTGCCAAGTCTAGGACAAAAAGTATTCTCAACAGTTTTTACCGTAAGATTCCTGAACAGGTAATCAAATGGCTACCCGGATTACTTGCATTGTGTGACCCCCCCAACCCCTCTTTTACGCTGCTGCTACTCTGTTTATCATATATGTATAGTCACTTTAACTATACATTCATGTACATACTACCTCAATTGGCCTGACCAACCAGTGCCCCCGCACATTGGCTAACCGGGCTATCGGCATTGTGTCCCGCCACCCACCAACCCTTCTTTTACGCTACTGCTACTCTCTGTTTATCATATATGCATAGTCACTTTAACCATATCTACCTGTACATACTACTTCAAACAGTCTGACTAACCGGTGCCTGTATGTAGCCTCGCTACTGTTATAGCCTCGCTACTGTTATTTTTCAGACTTTTTACTGTTGTTTTATTTCTCTACTTACCTATTGTTCACCTAATACCTTTTTTGTACTGTACCTTCAGTGGAAATGGAGCGTGACCGAGTTTCGCTGAGAGAAGCACGAAAAGCTGCATCGGCCTGATTTGTTTTTTTTGTGAATTTCCCATTCAATTATTCACTTTTTGTGCTTGTTTAGATCGATGTTTCTGAAGTTTTCTGATTTTTTTTTCTGATTATCTATGACCCCTTGACACAATTCATAGTATGAAAAGATGACTGAACACCATTATTGTTCGCTTACCTGGGCACAAATCAGACTTGATGGCCGCGCCCCTGGCCGTGGTTTCCTTCTATATTCCTAGAGTCGCAATGGACAGGAACAATGCTAGCGGACATAACACAAAGACCCTCATAGTGGCTGGAGTGTGTCAGCAGTTCCTCGCAAGAGGAAGGCATTGATGCTATGGACTGGCCCGCCGTTCCCCAGACCTGAATCCAATTGAGCACATCTGGGACATCATGTCTCGCTCCATCCACCAACGCCACGTTGCACCACAGACTGTCCAGGAGTTGGCGGATGCTTTAGTCCAGGTCTGGGAGGAATCCCTCAGCAGACCATCCGCCACCTCATCAGGAGCATGCCCAGGCGTTGTAGGGAGGTCATACAGGCACGTGGAGCCACACACACTACTGAGCCTCATTTTTGACTTGTTAAGGACATTACATCAAAGTTGGATCAGCCGTAGGTGGTTTTCCACTTTAATTTTGAGTGTGACTCCAAACCAGACCTCCATGGGTTGATAAATTTGATTTCCATTGATAATTTTTGTGTGATTTTGTTGTCAGCACATTCAACTATGTAAAGAAAAAAGTATTTAATAAGAATATTTCATTCATTCAGATCTAAGATGTGTTATTTTAGTGTTCCCTTTATTTTTTGAGCAGTGTATATATTTTCTTAATTCAGGAGAGAAATCACATGTTGTCTGACTAAGTGGTTTTTTTGACAGATGTATTCCTCTAAATATTTAACAGTCCTTTACAGGAATATTTTCTATTTCCTTTTATCATCAGAGTCAAATAAAACATAAGATTTACATTTAGAAACATCCGTATTAATCCTGATGCAGTGATAGCAATAAGGCATGGGTACCTGGTCTCTTAAAAAAGTAGTATGGTTACGAAGTTATCATCAGGCC
>NC_036843.1:17857215-17882659 GCF_002910315.2 Salvelinus sp. IW2-2015
TTGGTTAGAGCCTGTAAGTAAGCATTTCACTGTAAGGTTGTTGTATTCGGTGCACGTGACAAATAAACTTGGATTTGATTTGAAATACCATATTGAATCATATTGATCAAACATCTTTTCAACCAGTTGATCTTGAAAGTGTTATTTATGTCAACAAAACCCAACACTTCCAGACCGCCTCAGCTCTTTATTTGGAGAGGACTGACTCTTTTAGTTTGTAAGACTTATTTTTTCAGATGAAGTCAAGAAAGGTCTTGTTGATCTTTCCAAGTAGAGGGATTTACAAATAAAGATAATGAGGGTACACAAAGCCAGACAGTGCCTCTGCCTTGACAGAAGTACTCTCCCAAGTCTAGAAAGATCCCTTTGTAGCCAATTATTATATTTACACTGCTCAAAAAATAAAAGGAACACTTAAACAACACAATGTAACTCCAAGTCAATTACACTTCTGTGAAATCAAACTGTCCACTTAGGAAGCAACACTGATTGACAATACATTTCACATGCTGTTGTGCAAATGGAATAGACAACAGGTGGAAATTATAGGCAATTAGCAAGACACCCCCAATAAAGAGTGGTTCTGCAGGGTTGACCACAGACCACTTCTCAGTTCCTATGCTTCCTGGCTGATGTTTTGGTCACTTTTGAATGCTGGCGGTGCTTTCACTCTAGTGGTAGCATGAGACGTAGTCTACAACCACACAAGTGGCTCAGGTAGTGCAGCTCATCCAGGATGGCACATCAATGCGAGCTGTGGCAAGAAGGTTTGCTGTGTCTGTCAGCGTAGTGTCCAGAGCATGGAGGCCTACCAGGAGACAGGCCAGTACATCAGGAGACGTGGAGGAGCCGTAGGAGGGCAACAACCCAGCAGTAGGACCGCTACCTCCGCTTTGTGCAAGGAGGAGCAGGACGAGCACTGCCAGAGCCCTGCAAAATGACCTCCAGCAGGCCACAAATGTGCATGTGTCTGCTCAAACGGTCAGAAACAGACTCCATGAGTGGTATGAGGCCCACGTCCACAGGTGGGGGTTGTGCTTACAGCCCAACACCGTGCAGGACGTTTGGCATTTGCCAGAGAACACCAAGATTGGCAAATTCGCCACTGGCGCCCTGTGCTCTTCACAGATGAAAGCAGGTTCACACTGAGCACATGTGACAGACGTGACAGAGTCTGGAGACGCCGTGGAGAACGTTCTGCTGCCTGCAACATCCTCCAGCATGACCGGTTTGGCGGTGGGTCAGTCATGGTGTGGTGGCATTTCTTTGGGGGCCGCACAGCCCTCCATGTGCTCGCCAGAGGTAGCCTGACTGCCATTAGGTACCGAGATGAGATCCTCAGACCCCTTGTGAGACCATATGCTGGTGCGGTTGGCCCTGGGTTCCTCCTAATGCAAACAATGCTAGACCTCATGTGCTGGAGTGTGTCAGCAGTTCCTGCAAGAGGAAGGCATTGATGCTATGGACTGGCCCGCCGTTCCCCAGACCTGAATCCAATTGAGCACATCTGGGACATCATGTCTCGCTCCATCCACCAACGCCACGTTGCACCACAGACTGTCCAGGAGTTGGCGGATGCTTTAGTCCAGTCTGGAGAGATCCCTCAGCAGACCATCCGCCACCTCATCAGGAGCATGCCAAGGCGTTGTAGGAGGTCATACAGGCACGTGGAGGCCACACACACTACTGAGCCTCATTTTGACTTTTTTAGGACATTACATCAAAGTTGGATCAGCCTGTAGTGTGGTTTTCCACTTTAATTTTGAGTGTACTCCAAATCCAGACCTCCATGGGTTGATAAATTTGATTTCCATTGATAATTTTTGTGTGATTTTGTTGTCAGCACATTCAACTATGTAAAGAAAAAAGTATTTAATAAGAATATTTCATTCATTCAGATCTAAGATGTGTTATTTTAGTTTCCCTTTATTTTTTTGAGCAGTTATAAAATTTTGATTTCTTTCTTAAAAATGGTTAAGCCACACAGATTTGCATTATTCAGAATTTCTAGAGATAGAAGTTCCACAACCAAAATGAATAAAAATTGCAAAATTGGTTATCCCTATTGTACACTTGTTGATACTGAATCTTTTGGATGTATTAAGGTTTAGTAACACAGAACTATATATATCTTTGTAAAACATGTGAATGACTTCGATAAAATTTCCACCGAAACCAAACAGTTTAAGTGTCCTAAAGAGAAATGCATGACCAATTGTGTCAAAGGCTTTACAGAAGTCCAAAAATAAGATAACCGCATCTGAGTCAATTGCATCTGAATAATCTAGAAGGTCCAAGACTAAATGAATGTTAGAGCTTATGTGACGGCCCTTCATTAATCCTGTTTGAGTCTCATTTATAATGGTATCTATTCCTTTCTTTAATCTTTTGGCATTAAACAGAGCAATCAATTTGTAATCAATATTTAATAAACTAATTGGTCTCCCATTGTCAATGAGAGAAGGGTCTTTATCGGGCTTCGGAATCAGTGAAATAAGGCCCTGTTTCATAGTGGAGACCATTTACCCTTTTCAATGCAATCTTGAAACACATTAAAAATAGGGTATTCTAATAACTCCCAAAACTGTCTATAGAATTCAACTGACAGGCCATCAGGGCTAGGTGATTTCCCTTTTTTATTGAATTCAGAGCCTCTCTAATTTCTTCAATTGACACAGGTGATTCGCAAACTGAGTGGAAATCATCGACAATTACAGGGACATAATTCTGAATGTGGCAAATGTAGCTTTCACAACCATCTTCCTGAAATTGTGAGTTGTGGAGGTTTTCATAAAAGGAATTGACAAATGTTGATATTGTAATGGATCTTTGCATAACACATTCATMTTGAGTGCAGTTATGGWTTTTATTTTGTAGTTTCTCTTTTCAAGTGAAAAAAGTAACTAGTGTTGCTTTCCCCCTCTTCAYTCCATTTTGCTCTTGATCTAACAAAGGCACCCTTTGCCAGTTCCATGMAAAGCTGTTCTAATTCTAGTTTTAAAGATTTAAGAACAGACTCTTCTTCTTGAGATAGAMTATAATCCTTTAGAAAACTGTCAAGCTTGATCATCAACTCTTTTTCTCTAAGTTTTTTTAAAGTGCATTAGCTCTTTGGCAACTTTAATGGCTACAACTCTGACTTTATATTTGAAAAACTCCCAACTACCTCCATGATCCAAGTCTTTTCTTGCAACAATATCTTTGGCTAACAATTTGTGGTTTCCAATGAGAATAGGATCTTTAAGAAGTGTGTTGTTTGATTTCCAACATCCTTGCGTACCTTTAGATTTTTTTAGTTGCTTGTAAATTCAGGGAAGTCAAGTGATGATCAGAAAAGGGAGTTGACGGGAGTCAAGTGACCCGTTTCAGGAAACTATGAGTGTGTCCTGGGTCACTGTTTCACGCAAAAGCCATTATCAAAATGCGTTTTGCGCAGAAATGTCTTCTGGAACATGTGAACTTTGAACAACATGTGAACTAAGAACAGATATAGCCCTTGYTTCACTCCAGACTTGACTGCCCTTGACCAGCACAAAAACACCTGTTGCATACTGCACTAGCTTCGAATAGTCGAAGGCACATTAAAGTTATTTATAAATGTTATATTTCACCTTCTTTTAACCAGGTAGGCCAGTTGAGAACAAGTTCTCATTTACAACTGTGACCTGGCCAGGATAAAGCAAAGCAGTGCGACAAAAACAACACAGAGTTACACATGGGATAAACAATTGTACAGTCAATAACACAATAGAAAAATCTGTATACAGTGTATGCAAATTGAGTAAGGAGGTAAGGCAATAAATAGGCCAATAGTGGTGAAGTAATTACAAATTTGCAATTTACACTGGAGTGATATATGTGCAGATGAGGATGTGCAAGTAGAAATACCGGTGTGCAAAAGAGCAGAAAAAAAGTAGAAGCTCGAACTGTTTGGGCGTAGACCTGGATAGTCTGACAGAACTCTGCAGGCTATCTCTACAGTAGATTGCAATTCCTCCCCCAGTTCTGTCTTGACAGAAAATGTTGTAATTGGGGATGGAAATGTGTGAATTTTTGGTGGCCTTCCTAAGCCAGGATTCAGASACGGCTAGGACATCAGGGTCAGCGGAGTGTGCTAATGCAGTGAATAAAGCAAACTTAGGGGGGAGGCTTCTGATGTTAACATGCATGAACCCAAGGCTTTTACGGTTGCAGAAGTCAACACATGAGAGCGCCTGAGGATACACAGGACCTGGGTTAACCTCCACATCAACAGAGGAACAGAGGAGGAGTAGGATGAGGGTACGGCTAAAYGCTATAAGAARTGGTCGTCTAGTGCMTTGGGAACAGAGAATAAAAGGAGCAGATTTCTGGGTGTGGTAGAATAGATTCAGGGCATAYTGTACAGACAAGGGTATGGTAGGGTGCGAGTACAGTGGGGGTAAACCTAGGCATTGAGTGACGATGAGAGAGGTTGCATCTCTGGAGGCGCCAGTTAAGCTAGGTGTGMTCTCCGCATGTATGGGGGGTGTTAAAATAAAACAATAAGGGCTGCCCTAAACAACAGTATACAAGGCACATTGACATTAGAGAATGGCATAAAGGAATCACGGGTGTTGATTGGGAGAGCTCAGACAACAATGAGTGAGACAACAACGGGTAAACATCTGGGACAACAACAAAGGGTAAATGGCGATGAATGGGKAGAGAGGGTCAGTTAGCTACACACAGGGCCTGAGTTTGAGGCTGGGGCCGACAGATAAACAAAATTAAGTACCGTGTTAATGAACAGTCCAGCAGGAATCAGCTGTGTAGCCGAGTGATCATAGGGTCCAATGAGCAGCAAAGATGAAACAGGGAGCCGTTCGGTAGTCGGACACGGCATTCAGGAAGCTAGCAGGCCGGGGATAGCAGATGGCTCAACACCAACACCCYCGATGCAGAGGCTGGTTGAGAGCACATCGGCTGAATTACATCAGCAGACCAGTCGTGATGGATCGGCGGAGCTCTGTGTCGACAAAGGGTCCAGYKCAATTGGCAAGAGAGGTATTGTAGTTGGTGTACTTCGTTTGCTAGCCGGGAAATGGGCCTAGCTCGATGCTAGCTGGTGCATTCTTCTGGACAAGGGCATTAGCCACAATAGCCACTCGGTAGCAACTAGCTAGCTGCGAAGATCCGGTGTAATGGTCCAGAGCTTGTGGCAGGAATCCGGTAATGTAGTGGGGAAAAAAGCAGTCRGATATGCTTAGGGCTGATATCATGCGAAAAAGACAATATTTACATGGGACGAAAACAAACATGTCTTACTGCTCCGCCATCTTGGAATGGATTGGGACAAGAAACATGAGCAATGGACATTAGAACAGTGGAAATCTTTCCTTTGGWCTGATGAGTTCAAATTTGAGATTTTTGGTTCCAACCACTGTGTCTTTGTACGTGAATGGATGATCTCTGCATGTGTGGTTCCCACCGTGAAGCATGGAGGAGGAGGTGGTGTGGTGGTGTGGGGGTGCTTMGCTGGTGACACTGTCAGTGATTTTTTTACAATTCAAGGCACACTTAACCAACATACCTCCAGGCTGTGTAAGGGCTATTTGACCAAGAAGTTGAGTGAAGGAGTGCTTTATCAGATGACCTGACCTCCACAATCACCCGACCTCAACCCAATTGAGATGGTTTGGGATGAGTTGGACAGCAGAGTGAAGGAAAAGCAGCCAATAGGTACTCAACATACAGCATGTGACCCACCACCTTGATTCAGTCTTATGTAGCAACATTTTCAATTGTGTTTTTTAGATTGGATAAAAGCGGAGACACTGAGCTACAAAATGGTATATCATACACTGCATTTGAGGAACTATGGGAAAGTAAATCTGCTTTGAAAGTTGATAAACTTGTAACCTCCCTTTTGAGAAAATGGCCTTTGAATGGAGAGCTCTTCTTTGTCTACACCCATTCAGCATCGTTCACACCCTCTTAAGCTTCAGCCTGACCCATCTCTTTAAGGGTTGATCCGAGCGTTCTGACCTCACAACGGCAGTCAAGCACCCAAGCGAACTGGCTAACATTGGCTAGCTTGCTAGCTACTTCGAGACACAAATTAGAGAACACCCCACTCTGACCATTTTACTCACCCTAGCTGAGCTGGTTAGGCTGTTTTCATGTTATCCAGAGCTGTAATTGGTGGCTGTAATTGTGCTGCTGGCAACAATTTAATTACACTTTTTTTGCTGACGTTTACTGACACTGGCCATATTCAACGTGTGTTGAGCATTCGTAAGTTCATAATTTCTTCTGCGCTCTGGCACACTCAGATGAGAGTAGATGGCCAGAAAGAATTTACGAACTAACCTGAAATGGTTACTTGCATAGTGGAGTCTTTTGTTACGACATGTAGGTAGCTAACTAGACAAACAATGAACCAGAATCCCAGCTCATGACGTTACTGAAGGCAGTTCTCTACACTACAAGCATTTCGCTACAGTCGCAATAACATCTGCTAACCATGTGTATGTGACCAATACAATTACAATTTGATTTTGATTTGCATGAATCTGCAGGTAGCTAACCAACCAGGTTCAATGTTAGCTAGCTAACATTAGGCTATAACTAGCCAAGKAAATGGCTATGAGATACGAAAAATAAGATCATACACGTAATGTTAGCTAGCAAGCCAGCCAGTTAATGTTAGCTAGCTAGCTAACAGTACACTTTAACTTGAATTGAAAACGACTGTCAAAATTAGAAACGTGTAATATCTGAAAATGTAGCTAGCTAGACTATCTTACCTGTATACATCATGGTTGGACGCTTCTCTCTGTCACGGATGCCATGGTTGCCCTTAATTCGAAGATGTAATCTGGAGACAGGTGTTTTCTCCATCTCCTTAGCTATCATACTCTTACTCCACTGATTTCAAAACTCGGTCCTCCAAAAAGTGGAGAGCAACACTTATGCAGTTCTACTAAGCAATATGTATATTTTTAAAGCCTCGTTAGACAGGATGACCTACACATACTAACCAGCTCAAATAGACAGAAGCGTGCTATATGGCAAACCAATCCAAACTCATCTCTCGGCATGTCCAACCCACTCATTATCTCAGCCAATCATGGCTAGCGGGAAGGTTTGCCGACTTTTTCTGTGGCTAAACCAACTAGGCTGTCTTTTTCTGTGGCTAAACCAACTAGGCTTGTAATTTAAKAATTMTATTCTTATTTACAGATGACACACACATTTGTAATTAAGGCACATGAAAGGTCACATGTTCCTGAAGGCATTTCTGCCCCAAAAATGCATTTTGATAATGGCTCTTGTGTAATGTAGTAACCTGGGACATATGCATAGTTTCCTAAAAAGGGTCACGGCAGGTAGCCTAGTGGTTAGAGCATTAGACTAGTAACCGAAAGGTTGCAAGATTGAATCCCTGAGCTGACAAGGTAAAAATCTGTCGTCCTGCCCCCAAACAAGGCAGTTAAKCCACTYTTCCTAGGCCGTCATTGAAAATAAGAATTTGTTCTGAACTGACTTGCCTAGTTAAATAAAGGTAAAATAAAAAAAAACATARTTGGGAACTCCTTCAAGACTGTTGGAAAAGCATTCCAGGTGAAGCTGGTTGAGAGAATGCAAAGCTGTCATCAAGGCAAAGGGTGGCTACTTWGAAGAATCTCAAATATAAAATGCATTTTGATTTGTTTAACACTTTTTTTGGTTACTACATGATTRCTTGTCATATTTCATAATTCTGATGTCTTCACTATTATTCTACAATGTAGAAAATAGTCAAAATAAAGAAAAACCCTTGAATGAGTAGGTGTGTCCAAACATTTGACTGGCACTGTATATTGCGTTATTTTATGGCTTGTTGTGACACCTACATAAGAGTGTCAAAGCCCACAAGATCTATCACACAAGGCAAAACATTCCATTACACCATAGCCTACTTGTCAACAGTATGTTTATGTTATACAACATCTTCTGAAATTGACCATATTAAAGTATCATTATAATTGCACACACATTGATATCAGACATGCACCTACCCTAATGCTCTGTTTCTGATGACTGGGAAGAATGCAGGAGCAGATTTCAGGAGCAGTACAATACATCCTCTTTGTGACTGATGACTGACATAGTGGCATGTACCTGATAGGCCTATCTGGTTTATATGACTATGATGATCATAATGCTTCTTGACAGTGTCATAGAGTGTACATTATTTTCATATTCCAAGTAAAGTGACATTGGATGGTCATAATGCTTTATGACTGTGTCAAGTTATTTAAAATATGATGAAAAAAAAACAACATTACAACAACAACAAAGGCCTTAAGAAACAAACTTTTAAATGAATGGAAACTTCTTGGCAGGGATTTTTTAAATTTTTATAAATGTTTTATAAATGTAGATGTCATAAGTAGCCATAAAATAATGCAATATATGTCACAACAGGTGTAAATATATGGGTCATGAGAGTGTTATGACCATATTATTACAGATTATGACAAGTTATGTCAGCTGTTAAAACACATTATGATATGGTTATGACCGTGTCATAATGTGTTCTGACGCTGGGTGTCAAGTAAAGTGTTTCCAAACATTTTGCGTTATATAGTGGAATGTGCCCACTCTGGTCAATGCATCTGTGCTTTTGCCAACAACTCTCAGATACAGTGCGTGTATATCCTACATGATGAGATTATTATGGACAAAAAGAGCGAGATCATTTTTATTCGTCAAACGGCAGCTAAGCATCGATCATCATGTCACCAGAATAAGACCCTCGATATTTATAGTATCATCAAGCTCATCACCGTGCACTTTCACCACCCTATGAAGTTCATCATAACTTGTTTCATCTGTAGTTTAAATAAACTGCATGCTTTCCCAAGTCGTAGAGGGAGGACCACACATTATATCATTGCGTGAATCCAAGTTTACTTCTATATGATGGCATTATATCAATATTTGAGCAAAAAGGAGTTTTCACCATCATTTCTCGCATAATTCATTTACAGACACAAAAAGATCCCACCTTGTCTATCACATTTTGTTTTGTCAATATTTGGAATGTTTACAAACACATTAATTGTTTCCATCAGGCCTGTCGTGACATTTTTTATTCAACATATACTTTACTCACGTAAAAAGGTTTGATGGAAACCTGGTTAGTATAGGTATTATTGCATGTTGACTAACCAATCACAGTGAAATGAGATTAAATCTAGTCATGATCAGTTTCATATATTTCATTCAGGTAGGTTTAGTAGATTAGCTTGATAGCGGCATTGACTTCATTGGTTGGCTAGCAAGCAAAACATGAAGTTACACATCGTTCACTTTGGAAAAACTGCCCTATAGTCAAAAAATCCTATAGGAATAGTGATTTTTCCAATAGAATCCTATAAAATTCTCACAATCCTGTAGGATTTTCTTTCACCTCTATCATAATCCTATTGGACTACTTTTTTCCTATTGGGAAAAAACGAATTGTATTGGATCCTATAAGATTTTTGCAGTTCTATAGGATTTTGTGTCAGCTTTATCAGAATCCTATTGGAATTCTATTAGACTAATTTATTCCTATGGGGGGGGGAGGGACATTGCAAATAGTCTGGGTTGCCATTTGATTAGCTGTTCAGGAGTCTTATGGCTTGAGGGTAGAAGCTGTTAAGAAGCTTCTTGGACCTAGACTTGGTGCCCCCGTACCACTTGCCGTGCACCCCGGTACCACTGGGGTGGCTGGAGTCTTTGAACATTTTTAGGGCCTTCCTCTGACACACTTGGTTATAGGGTCCTGGATGGCAGGAAGTTGGCCCTGGTGATGTACTGGGCCGTACGCATTAACCTCTGTACTGCCCTTGCGGTGATGCAACCCGTTCAGGATACTCTCGATGGTGCAGCTGTAAAAACCTTTTGAGGATCTGAGGACCCATGCAAATTCTTTTCAGTTTTCTGAGGGGAAATAAGGTTTTGCCGTGCCTCTTCACGACTGTCTTGGTGTGATGGACCATGTTAATTTGTTGGTGATGCCAAAGGAACTTGAAGCTCTCAACCTGCTCCACTACAGCCCCGTCGATGAGAATGGGGGCTGCGTCGCTCTTTTCTCGTAGTCTACAATCATCTCCTTTGTCTTGACACGTTGAGGGAGAGGTTGTTGATCTTGCACACATGGTCAGGTCTCTGACCTACTCCTACAGGCTGTCGTCGTTTTGGTGATCAGGCCACCAACAGTTGTGTCATAAAGCAACTTAATGATAGTGTTGAAGTGTGCTGGCTGTTACAGTCATGAGTGAATAGGGAGTAAGGAGGGGACTAAGCACAGAGCCGCTGAGGGGCCCCCGTGTTAAGGATCACGTTGGCGAATGTGTTATTACCTACCCTTCCATCTGGGGGCGGCCCGTCTGGAAGTCCAGGATACAGTTGCAGAGGGAGGTGTTTAGTCCAGGGTCCTTAGCTTAGTGATGAGTTTTGAGGGCACTATGGTGTTGAACGCTGAGCTGTAGTCAATGAATAGCATTTTCACTAGAAGTGTCCTTTTTGTCCAGGTGTGAAGAGGTAGTGTGGTGTGCAATAGAGTTGCATCATCTGTAGAGCTGTTGGTGCGGTATGCAAATTAGGGGCTAGGGTTTCAGGCATAATGGTTTTGATGTGAGCATTTCAAAGCATTTTCATGGCTACAGACATGAGTGCACGGTCGGTAGTCATCTTAGGCATTTACCTTGGTGTTCTTGGGCACAGCATATGGTGGTCTGCTTGAAACATGTTGGTATTACAGACTCAATTAGAAGAAAAGAAACGCACACCTATTTAGGCGAGGTGCTGGCTAGCGAGTAGAAACTTAAAAATCAAGGAGAGCCGCACACTCATGGAGCTCAGATGCAAAAATATTTAATTCCAACGTTTCGACAGGCAAGCTGTCCTTCATCAGGGTACAATCACAGACACTGCGAGATGACTCGTTTATATATAGTGTCAAGACACACAGGTGTCTGTAATCATGGCAAGAGTGGCTAATATCATGGTTAATTTCTCAAATATTAAAATTTGGACATAGAAAGAGCAGCATACAATAAATACAAATGGATAGCATACGATCATAGACTCACTTAAGACCACACAAGCCTACAAACAACCACAATGGCAAAGTCACAACAATCACAACAATCACAAGAATGGCTTCAGATCAAAGTCCACGTTAAGACCGAAGGGAGCAAGGGTCTTTAAGTTAAAGATCCAAGCAGCCTCTCGTTTTAACAATAAATTATCAAGGTCACCCCCTCTCCTAGGGAGGGTGACATGTTCGATGGCAATATAACGCAGAGACGAAATCGAGTGGCCTGCCTCCAAAAAGTGGGCCGCACCTGGGTAGGTCAAGTTTTGGCACCTAATGGTGCTACGATGCTCTGAGATACGTACTTTTAATTCACGCTTTGTTTTACCCACATAATTTTTACCACAAGGACAAGTTATAAGATAAATAACTGCCTTAGTGGAGCACGTAATAACACCTTTGATTGGGATCGATTTCCCTGTTTGTGGGTGTTTGAAGGATCTGCATTTATAAGTGCCATTGCATTGAGCACAGCCATTACACTTATAATTTCCATCCKGTAGGGGCGCAAATAGACGTTGTTCAGGAATATCTTGAGGTGGTAAATCACAGACTCAGACATGGAGAGGTTGAAAATGTCAGTGAAGACACCTGCCAGTTGGTCAGTGCATGCTCAGAGTACACGTCCTGGTAATCTGTCTGGCCCTGCGGCCTTGTGAATGTTGACCTGTTTTTAGGTCTTACTCACATCGACTGTGGAGAGTGTGATCACACAGTTGTCCGAAACAGCTGATGCTCTCGTGCATGTTTCAGTGTTACATGCCTCGAAGCYAGCATAGAAGTMATTTAGCTRYRKTYGTAGGCTCGTGTCACTTGGCAMCTCTCGGCTGTGCTTCCTTTTGTAGTCTGTAATAGTTTACAAGCCCTGCCACATCCGATGAGCGTCGGAGCCGGTGTAGTACGATTCGATCTTAGTCCTGTATTGARGCTTTGCCTGTTTGATGGTTCGTCGGAGGGCATAGTGGGATTTCTTAAAAGCTTCTGTGTTAGAGTTCCGCTCCTTGAAAGCGGCAGCTCTACCCTTTAGCTCAGTGCGAATGTTGCCTGTAATCCATGGCTTCTGGTTGGGGTATGTACGCACAGTCACTGTGAGGACGACGTCCTCGATGCATTTATTGATAAAGCCAGTGACTGATGTGGTGTACTCCTCAATGCAATCGGAATAATCCCAGAACATATTCCAGTCTGTGCTAGCAAAAGAGTTCTGTAGTTTAGCATCTACTTCTTCTGACCACTTTTTTATAGACCGAGTCACTGGTGCTTCCTGCTCTAATTTTTGCTTGTAAGCAGGAATCAGGAGCATAGAATTATGGTCAGATTTGCCAAATGGAGTGCGAGGGAGAGCTTTGTACGCGTCTCTGTGTGTGGAGTAAAGGTGGTCTAGAATTTTCTTCCCTCTGGTTGCACATTTAAACATGCTGATAGAAATGAGGTAAAACTGATTTAAGTTTCCCTGTATTAAAGTCCCCGGACACTAGGAGCGCCACCTCTGGATGAGGGTTTTCCTGTTTCCTTATGGCGGTATACAGCTCATTGAGTGTGGTTTTAGTGCCAGCATCGGTCTGTGGTGGTATGTAGACAGCTACGAAAAATACAGATGAAAACTCTACAGGCAGATAGAGTATCTCATGATAAGCTGTAGACCACACGATCTCAGGCGAGCAAAACCTTGGAACTTCCTTAGATATCGTGCACCAGCTGTTGTTTACATATATGCATAGGCCCCCYCCCCGTGTCTTTCCAGAGGTTGRTGTTCWATCCTGCCGATAGAGTGTATAACCTGTCAGCTGTATGTTCTTAATGTTGTCGTTCAGCCACGACTCGGTGAAACATAAGATATWWAAAAAATGTATGTCCCGTTGGTAGGATATACGTGCTTTCAGTTCGTCCCATTTATTTTCCAGRGATTGAACMTTAGCTAGCAGYACGGAAGGRAAAGGCAGATTAGCCACTCGTCACCTGATCCTCACAAGGCACCCTGAWCTTTTTCCGCAAAATCTCAGTWTCCCTCTCCAGCGAATGACGGTGATCTAGGCCTGGCCGGGTGTCTGTAGTATATCCGTCCCGTCTGACTCATTGAAGAAAAACTCTTCGTCTAATCTGAGGTGAGTAATGGCAGATCTGATGTCCWGATGCTCTTTTTGGTCATAAGAGATTGTAGCAGCAACATTATCTACAAAACAAGTTATGAACAAAGCAAAATAACTAACATAATAGCACGATTGGTTTAGAGCCGATAAGACGGCAGCCATCACCTGCGGCYCCATCTTTAGTCCTATAGGTTTTTGATAAATCTTGTAGGAATGTGTCACCCTTATTATAACTTTTTTCTTAATTGAACCCATTAAATTATAGTTTGTTGTCATTAGTTCCAGTACAATATAACAGCATTTATAACAACATTTTTGTTGATCAGAAAGAACAGTTTGTGGTTGTAAATAGACAGCTACGAAAAATATAGATGAAAACTCTCTTGGTAAATTGTGTGGCCTACACCTTATCATGAGATACTCTAACTCAGGCGAGCAAAACTGGTTTTCAGTTGAATGTGGATGTGCATCGGATAGTCCTTGCACTTTGAAACCCACGCCCACCGTGACGTATAGCACCGCCCACCGGGCAAAATGGTGTGAAAAGAGTGTGACCCTTCATACAGAACAGGTTTGTCTCAGTAACTGCACCATATATCACTCACCTTTCTCTCTTTCAAACACTCTAGTGCTAAAAGTATAAAGTCTGGGTCATGAACTGTGCTATTTCACCCAAATATAATCAGATGAGATGAGATGAGTTGATATTGAAGTTGTATTTTTCAGCGTGCTGTAACACCTTGTTAATTACATGTGAGGGAGTATGTGTATGTGTGTGTGTGTGTGTGCATGTGTGTGTGTGTGTGTGTGTGTGTGTGTGTGTGTGCATGCGTGCGTATGTGCATACGTGAGAAAGGGAGAGAGAGAAACAGAAGGACAGATTACCTCAACATCAACCATCCCTGACATGTGATCATCTTTGGCATCATGTTCCTCGGCCATCTGTCAGAAAGAGCCTAAATGAAAGTAGACACATGTCTGTGGAACTGTTACTGACGTGTAGTCTGAAGGCTCAAACAGACTGGGGACAAAGGCTTCTCTCTACTCTCAGAACAAACTCCAGTCTGATGCCTCCTCACAGAGACCGCATCTCCTGCTATAGCCAGCCACTACTGYCAGCTGTCTTCTACTGTGGAAGGAGAATACATTTGTTTAGTGGAATAGAAGAAAAATGAAGGTCGGTCATCTAGACAGCCAGACCTTGTCCTGCCTGATCTAACAATGCAACATGTATTTTTCAAGAAAACTTCTCTTGTCCCATCAAGAGCTGCTGAATATCTTCTCATTTTCACTGACCTCCCACAACACACATAGAATAATAMAATAATAATAMAATATACCATTTAGCAGATGCTTATATCCAAAGTGACWTACAGTCATGCATGCATACATTTTACGTATGGCTGTTCCCAGGAATTGAACCCATTGTCCTGGCTTTGCTTGGGCCAAAGCTGGGGAACAATAGTATGTTCAGGTGGGGGGAGAATTGCGAAAGAAGGGGGAGAAGGGGGGGATCATTTTTTTACTCCTGAACTTATTTAGACTTGCCATAACGAWTGGGTTGAATACTGATTGACTCAAGACATTTTAGCCTTTCATTTTAGCCTTCCAGTGACCGTTCATTAATTAATTTGCAAACATTTCTGAAAACATTATTAGACTTTGACATTATGGGGTATTGTGTGTAGGCCAGTGACACAAAATCTAAATGTAATCAATTTGAAATTCATGCTGTAAAACTACAAAATGTGGAAAAAGTCAAGGGGTGTGAATACTTTCTGAAAGCACTGTAGGTTGCATTAAGATTATTGAAAGTATACTGTTTTAAAAACAGATCAATAAAAACCGAGCTTTTGACAGGCTGAGCAGGCTTCCTTGCCAAGGTCTTGCAGCAGACACATGAGAGCCACCAAACCTTTGCTTATTGAACTGCAAAAGAGAGAAAAAACCTAATAGACACAATGAACAGAGGAGGAAACCAAGTCACCTGTCAAAAGGATGATCTGAATCAGTGTTTTATCATGGCAGTAGAGCCATAGTGTAAGGACAGACGCTGTACACTGTATGCTGGAAAAACACTTGGTTTGTTAGTTTTGGTTAAAACGAAACCGCTATTAATTAAATACGAATACCAAAAGTGTTTTTGCGTGGTTTCCTCGAGTGCTAGCTGGCTGTACTACAGACACCTGTCGTTTTCGTGGGAAAGACTCATTGTTATCTTTTCGTAAAACAACTGGTTGCAATAAAGAGCCAACCTGGATAGTAAGGAGATCCTGAGGGAAATCGACGAGTACCAACAGCTTTACGCTATGGAGGAACAACATACTCCATCATGGAAAGATCCGACTACCTCACAAAGGAACTTTAACCCGACAAAAAAAAGAAAAACAGATTGATCTACAGACACGGACTATTTACTTACCGTTGAAGTAGAGGCTAGTGCTCTGGCTGGAATCCATGCATCACTGGAAAAGTTGTGTGAGGAGGTAGCAGGGCTGAGGGGGAGTTTGGAGTTTAGCCAGAGTGAAATTCTCACGCTCCAAGGAGAGAACAAGGKACTCACAGCCAAGGTTTAAATCCACGATTCCAACATGGATTGTCTACTCAGGGAAAACAGGGTGACGAAGGAGTTGCTACTATACATACAAAGTCGTAGCATGCATGAAAATATTTTATTTTCTGGGATTCCTGAGGACGCATCCAAWAATCCAGAGGGCGCGATCAGAGAATTCATGCAATCCGCCTTGAAACTTCCTATAGAGACTGTAAAGAAGGTGGCTTTCCACCGAGTACACAGACTTGGAGCTCGGAGCAACAAGACCAAGGGCCCCRGACCGATCATGGCAAGATTTGAACACCACCAACAAAAGGAGCTGATCAAAAGCAGGGGAAGGGAGCTTAAAGGGAACAAATTTGGTCTCAATGACCAATTTCCAAGGGAGATAAACGAACGTCGTAAGAGACTGTATCCGGTACAGAGGCAACAGAGAGAGAAGGGTAAGCATGCCTTTCTCATTGTGGACACTCTTTATAGATGGACAGCTATTCCGAGACAGCTCCATAACACCATGGRTGTACTAAATTCTACTGGGACTTCGGGTCACGAAAAAAAGTATAGGAACTGTAAAAATATCTGAACACTATGAAGTGGATATGAACACACACATACTCAATTACATGCTCGCTTACACATATGGATTTATACATACACACACACACACCTAATCTCGCTCTCTTCTCTCACTCTCTCTCTTCTCTTCTCTTCTCTTCTCACCCTCTCTCACCTCTCTCTCTAACTGTTTTATCATTTAATATGTTTCTTGTTTGTCTATATTTTTCATCTATTTGTCTTCAAGTTAATATATGTTTACAACAAGCAAGGGGAAGAAATCAGAATAGGGGCATTGGAGAATAATAACATATTGTACGGAATACATTTGTACTGTAGTGAAGCCGTCTCTAGAGTAATGCAAGGTCTCTTTCATGATCATTTGAAACATCAATTGCTATGGAAATGCTGGGATGTTTTTCAATGATGTTAAAGATAATTATGATGCAACTATGATGGTGATAATATATGGATTACAATTATCATCATGAATATTAAGGCTTTACGCACTACATGTTACACACATAGACACTGAAGTCAAAGTTATTATTTATTTGGACAGCACACATTATAGTCTTACTCTTATACAGACATCGTACAAACTCTCACTAAATCACATCCAATATCATATACATCAACCTACTCAGATTTACTACACACATAATATCTTTATGTGTGTAGTAATTTTAACATTCTAACATGAATGGCATTGGCTCACAGGCAAACAGGCAAGGGAATAAAACAAATATTGCTAGAACCTTTAATTCTAAATATCAGACATTTGAAAGCTCTAATTTTGACRGTCATAATACCTCTGATGTCAGTAACTTTACAAGCTCTAATTATGGTCAATTTAGACTGAGAATAGTATCTAGTTACGGGGAGGGGTGAAATGAGTATAGCCAGTTATAATTTTAACAGTTTAGCAGATTATAAAAAAAGAAGATCAGTATTTACATGGCTAAAAGAAAGGAATATAACATATACTGTTTACAGGAAACTCACTCTACATCCTTAGACGAAGTTGTGTGCAAAAGGGAATGGGGTGGTGAAATAATTTTCTGTCATGGACAAAGGAACTCAAAAGGTGTGATGATATTAATTAACAAAAATMTAAATCTGAATGTGCAAATAGTCAGGAATGATTCGCAATGAAGGTGGATCTTTTTGAATATGAAAGTGGACGAAAAAGAGATTTGGCTCATTAATCTATATAGTCCAAATCATGATGATCCATATATCTTCGAAAATATGTATACCAATTTATTGAACTTACAGGCAACAAATGATCAAATCATTATGGTAGGAGACTATAACACAGTGTTAAGTACCTCAATGGACCGTAAAGGTAATCACTCTACAAATTATCATCACCGTGCCCTTAACGAAATCACAAATATTATGGACACATTAGAAATAGTGGATATTTGGAGACTAAATAACCCAGACCTAGTGAGATATACATGGAGGAGACTTAATCAAGCTAGTCGTCTTGACTACTTTCTTGTATCTTTCTCTCTTGCATCAAAGGTTAAAAAAGTTTAAATAGGTGTAACAATGCGATCAGATCATCATCTAATTGGCCTTCACATAACTCTTATAGAATTTCCACATGGACGGAGATATTGGAAATGTAATGAAAGTTTATTGGAGGACAACTTATTTTTAACTAAGACAAAATAATTTATAAATGTATAATATGGGTTCAGAAAATCCCCTAATTGTTTGGGATACCTTTAAATCTACCTTCAGAGGTCATTCAATTCAATATTCATCAATAATAAAAAGCAGTTTCTGGCTAAAGAGACAAGACTAACAAGGGAAATCCAAGAACTAATAGTACAGGTAGATAGCAATAAAAACAATACTACAGAGATACAAAATAAGTTAGAYGAAAAACAAAAAGAACTTGAGGAACGTATTCAAGAATGATCTAATATAATCTATTACAAAAATAAAGCAAACTGGATGGAATATGGAGAAAAATGCACAAKATTRTTCCAGAATCTCCAATACAGGAACACTAACAAAAATTATTTTCAGAAACTCATTACTGAAGACGGAGTCATCRATGATTCTCCGAATGATATTTTAAAAGAGGAAGTAAAATATTTTAGGCAGATTGTCACGCCCTGACCTTAGAYAGRTTTTTATGTCTCTATTTTGGGTTTGGTCAGGGTGTGATTTGGGTGGGCATTCTATGTTCTATTTTCTATGTTTTTGTATTTCTTTGTTTTGCCCGGGTATGGCTCTCAATCAGGGACAGCTGTCTATCGTTGTCTCTGATATGGAACCATACTTAGGTAGCCCTTTTCCCTCCTTTCAGTGTGGGAAGTTGTCTTTGTTTGTGGCACTATAGCCCTTAAGCTTCACGGTCGGTTTTGTATTGTTTATTGTTTTGTCGACGTCATTCTAATAAAAAGGGAAAATGTATGCTTACCACGCTGCGCTTTCGTCCAGTTCTTTCGACGGCCGTGACAGAACTTCCCACCACCAAAGGACCAAGCAGCGTGGTGAAAGGGARTCCTGGAGATGGGAGGAGATCCTGGATGGAGGCAGGCTGGGGAGTATCGCCGACCAAGGGAGGAACTGGAGGCAGCGAAAGCAGAGCGGCGGCGATATGAGGAGGCAAGTCAGCGAAGCAGGCACGAGAGGCAGCCCTAAAACATTTTTTGGGGGGGGGGGCACACGGGGAGATTGGCAGAGTCAGGTTATAGACCTGAGCCAACTCCCCGTGCTTACCGTGGGGAGAGAGTGACTAGTCAGGCACCAGGTTATGCGGCTCTGCGCCGTGTGTCTCCAGTGCACTCTATGCGGTGCGCTCTCTGCAAGCTCCCGCAGTTGCCGTGCTAGAGTTGGCATTCAGCCAGGAAGGATTGTGCCGGCTCAGCGCTCTTCGGCCGGGTTATCCTGCGCCAGCTCTACGCACAGTATCCCAGTTCGCCAGGAGAACCCAGTGCGGCCTGTTTCAGCTTCCCGCACGTGCCGGGCTAAAGTGGGCATTCAGCTGGAAGAGTGGTGCCAAGGCTACGCACCAGATCTCCAGTGCTCCCACAGCCTGGTTCATCCTGTGCTCTAAGGACCAGGCCTCCTGTATGTCTCAGCTGGCGGCCTGTAGCAGCCCCACGACTAGGCTATCTATACGTCTCCTCCCATCAGTGAGGGTCCCCGTCCGGAGCCTTCAGCGACGGTCTCCAGTCCGGAGCCTCCAGCGACGGTCTCCAGTCCGGAACCTCCAGCGACGTCCCACGTCCGGAGCCCGCAAGAGGGTGCCCGGGGCGGAACGAGTCCGGGGCCGAACGAGGGTGCCCAGTCCGGGGCGGACGAGGTGCCCAGTCCGGGGCGCCGCACGAGGGTCCCAGTCGGGGTCGGCATGGGGTTCCCACCAGAGGCGCTATCGTTGTCTCTGATTGGGAACCATACTTAGGTAGCTTTGCCCTCCTTTCGGTGTGGGAAGTTGTCTTTGTTTGTGGCACTATAGCCCTTAAGCTTCACGGTCGGTTTTGTATTGTTTATTGTTTTGTCGGCGAACAGATGTTCTCTTTTCCATCTCATTCTCTCCCACTGAATGAAGATTACGGTAATGAATTCTTTACAATAATATAAAACTGAAAATAAAAAATGTACAGAAAGATAGGGCGAAGGCCAAATTAAGAGGAAGAACTTTTTGAGGCTATTATATTTTCAGTCTGGAAAAACCCAGGGCTTGTAGGCATACAATAGAGGTATATAAGCCTTCATTGTATACTAAAGCGCCATTGTAGATTGTTTTAACTTGTTATGGCTGCAGGGCAGTATTGAGTAGGTTGGATGAAAGGTGCCAGAGTGTGCCCATAGTAAACTGCCTGCTCCTCAGCCCAGTTGCTAATATATGCATATTATTTTTAGTATTGGATAGAAAACACTCTGAAGTTTCTAATGTTTGATGATGTCTGTGAGTATAAAGAATCATATGGCAGGCAAAAACCTGAGAAAAAATCCAAACAGGAAGTGGAAATCTGAGGTTGGTCGATTTTGAACCAAGCCCCTATTGAATACACAGTGGGATATGGATGAGTTTTGCACTTCCTACGGCTTCCACTAGATGTCAACAGTCTGTAGAACCTTGTCTGATGCCTCTATGTGAAGTAGGGCGAAGGGAACAGGAATTAGTAAGGTCTATCATGACCTGACATGCTCTGACCATGCGCGTTCACATGAGAGGGAGCTCTGTTCCATCGCCCATCTGAAGTCAATGTAATTCTCCGGTTGGAACGTTACTGAAGATTTATGTTAAAACATTCTAAAGATTATTCAATACATCATTTGACATGTTTCTACTGACTGTTACGGAACTTTTTGAAATTTCATCTGCTTTTAGTGAAGCCTCTTCCTGACTTTGGATTTGTTTACAAACACGTATAAAATTGGCTATTTGGACATACATGATGGAACTTACCGAAAAATGAACATTTCTTGTGGAAGTGGGAGTCCTGGGAGTGCATTCCGACGAGGATGGCAAAGTGAAGATTTATAATGCTTTTTATGAGTTTGTTGTTGACTGCACAATTTGGCAGGTAACTGTATGGCTTCTTTGTGGCTACGCTGTTCTCAGATTATTGAATATTGTGCTTTTGCGGTAAAGCTTTATGAAAATCTGACACAGCGGTTGCATTAAGAACAAGTGTATCTTTAATTCTATGGAAAACATGTATCTTTCATCAAAGTTTATGATGAGTATTTCTATTATTTGACGTGACTCTCTGCAATTTCTCCAGATATTTTGGAGGCATTTCTGAAATGGCGCCAATGTAAACTGAGGTTTTTGCATATAATATTAACTTTTCGACAAAACTATATGTATTGTGTAACATGAAGTCCTATGAGTGTCATCTGATGAATCATCAAAGGTTAGTGATTTATTTATCTCTTTTCTGCTTTTTGCGACCCTGTCTTTGGCTGGAAAAATGACTGTTTTTCTGTGATTTTGCGGTGACCTAACATAATCGTTTTGTGGTGCTTTCGCTGTAAGCCTATTTGAAATCGGACACTTTGGTGGGATTAACAACAAGATTACTTTAAAATTCTATAAGATACATGTATGTTTGAGGAATTTTAATTATGAGATTTCTGTTGTTTTGAATTTGGAGTCTGCACTTTCTGGCTGGTTGTATATCATCCCGTTAACGGGATTGCAGCCATAAGAAGTTTTATAGAAATGGTAGGTAGGTATGCAGAAGGAAGGTTGATTTCTCTATTATTTAAAACAAGACCAGATGGCAAAAAAATACAGTCTATCTAAAAAACTGGAGGCCTTACACTTCAATGTTGTGATGCAAAATACTAGGAAATGCATAGCACTCCAGGTTTTTACATGACGATACATAATGGGATGACATAAGAAACATATTAAATTAACAAATATAAATCATATTGATAAACGTCTAAAAGCAGGCAGGCTGTATTTATAGGAGGATTTTGAAAAGGCATTTGATAAAGACTGGATTTTATTTTATAATGCCTGGATTTTTTCAATTTGGGTGATTTCTTATTAAATGGGTAAAGATATAATGTTATGCAACCCCACGAGTAAAAATAGTGAAGAACAGTTACTTCTCAGTGAGTTTTGAATTGTCAAGAGGAGTTAAACAATGGTGTATGCTGTACCATATCTATTCGTTATGGCCATCGAAATGCTAGCTATTAATAATCCAGATACAAACATTAGAGGATTAGAAATCCTAGGCTTAAAAACAAAGGTGTCATGTATGCCAATGACTCAAGTTTTATATTAAGTCCGCAAGCTAGATCCTGCAATGTCTCATTGAAGATCTAGATAACTTTTCTGTCATCTCTGGACTAAAACCTAATTATGATAAGTTGTACAATATTACGTATTGGATCTTTAAAAAATACAACTTTTACATTAACCTGCAGTTTTTATATAAATTGGGCTGATGGTGAAGTAGACATACTTGGTATTGGTTATCGCTTTATCTGGACACTAAACCAGACAAAATACTTTGTGCCTATCTATATTTGAATATGAATTGGGTGGGTTGAGATTATTAATATAAAAAGCACTAAACCTCTCTCTAAAAAGCTTCACTTATTCAAAAGTTTTACTTGAACCTAAATGGTTCTCAAGTAGATTAATAAAAGCTCATCCATTGTTTAAAAATGGCCTTTTTTGCCTTTGTGCAGATTGCCATGTCTCATTTTCGATTCATTGAAATTATACTTTTTCAAAGTATCTCTCTTTTTCAAACAAGCATTGCACAGCTGGCTACAATTTCAATTTCACCCCCTGAAAAGACAGAACAAATATTACAACAAATACTATGGCTGAACTCAAATGTGCTGGTTGATAAATACTTGTATTTTGGGAAAGATGTTCTTACATTATATTGTAAATTGGATAGGTAGAGTTATGTCCTTCATGGAGTTATCAGAATTGTATGGTGAAGCGTCTGCTCAATCCAAGAGTAAACGAATTGATTACAGCTTTGCCCAAAAATGGAGGAGGCAGGTGGCGGGGGAGGAGTAGGGATTGGTCTGTCTGATCAATATATAGGATCAAAATGGCGAAGGAATAAAATAGCATAATTTGGAAAGTATACAGTTTCATTTGAGGACAAGGATGTTGATAACTGTGCCATATAGATTACAAAATAGTTGGGAAGAGAATTTGATGTCCGATTCCATGGTATGAGTTGATATATAAAACAATGCAAGATTCAAGACTTTGTTCCTTTCAGCTAAAATTATTATATAATTCTTGCCACAACAAATGTTGAATATTTGGGGATAAAATTATCAAAGCTCTGCAGATTTTGTTGTGAGGATACAGAATCAATAGACATTTATTTGGTATTTACATTTTTTATTGAACTTTATTTAACTAGGCAAGTCAGTTTAAGAAACAAATTCTTATTTACAATGACGGCCTAACAAAGGCAAAAAGGCTCCTGCGGTGACGGGGGCTGGGATAAAATATAAATAAATAATATCAACATAAAATATAAGACACTAACACATCACAAGAAGAGAGACACAACACTATATAAAGACAGACCTAAGACAACAACATAACAAGGCAGCAAAAACTTGACAACACAGCATGATAGCAACACACATGACAAAACAATGGTAGCAACACAACATGGGAGCAGCACAAAAAGATGGTGCAAAATTATGTGGAAAAGTCAACAGCATGAATTGTCAAGAAGGTAGAGAAAAAATACATAACACAGCACCCAATGTCATGTAAGAGTGTCCATGATTGAGATCTTTGAATGAGAGATTGAGATAGAAACTGTCCAGTTTGAGTGTTTGTTGCAGCTGTTTCAGTCGCTAGCTGCAGTGAACTGAAAAGACGAGCGCCCAGAGATGTGGTGTGTTTGGGGACTTTAACAGAATGTGATGGCGAAACGGGTGTTTGTTTGTGGAGAATGAGGGCTGCAGTAGATATCTCAGATAGGGGGAGTGAAGGCCTAAGAGGGTTTTATAAATAAGCATCAACAGTGGGTCTTGCGACAGAATTGACAGTTTACAGAGGAGTACAAAGTGCAGTGGTGTGTCCTATAAGGAGCATTGGTGGAAAATCTGATGGCCGAATGGTAAAGAATTACGCTTGAGAGCATCTTACTGCCGATTACTAAATCATGTCTCATAATTAGCATGGGTAGGATGGTCATCTGAATCAGGGTTAGTTTGGAAGCTGGGGTGAAAGAGGAGTGATAAATAGAGGAAAACGAGTCTAGATTTAACTGTAGCCTGCAGTTTGATAATTTGCTGAGAGAAGGATAATGCACTGTCTAGCCGTACTCCAATGTTTGTATGAGGTGACTACCTCAAGCTGTAACCTCAGACGTAGTATAACACTGTGGGAAAGGAGCATTCTTCTTACAAACACATGACCTTTGTTTTGGAGGTGTTCAGAACAGGTTGGTTTAGAGAAGGCTTGTTGGACCTAAGAAAGCTTTGTTAAAGAGCCATTTTAACACAATATCCGGGTTGGGCAGCTGAGTATTAGACTGTATCATCTGCATATAAATGGATGAGAGAGCTTCCTACTGCCTGAGCTATGTTGTTGATTTAAATTTGAGAAGAGTGTGGGGCGTAGGTATTGAGCCTGGGGTACTCCCTTGGTGACAGGCAGTGCTGAGTCAGCAGATTTTTCTGACTTTATACACTGTACTCTGAGAGAGGTGTTAGCAAACCAGGCAAAGACCTCAGAGACACCAATACTCTTAGCGGCCCACACGAATGGATGGTGCTAGCTAATCAAAAGCTTTGGCCAAGTCAATAAAAATAGCAGCACAATATTGCTCAGAATCAAGGGTAATGGTGACATCATTGAGGACCTTTAAGGTTGCAATGACATATCCATAACCTGAGTGGAAACCAGATTGCATACCCGAGAGAATACAATAGACATCATGAAAGCCAGGACCTTTAAGGTTGCAGTGACACATCCATACCCTGAGCTGAAATTAGATTGCATACCCGAGAGAATACAATAGACATCAAGAAAGACAGTCAGTTGATTATTAACAAGTTTTTCCAACACTTTTGATAAACAGGGCAAAATAGAAATAGGCCTATAACAGTTAGGATCAGCTTGATCTCCCCCTCTAAATAAAGGATGAACTGTGGCTGCCTTCCAAGCAATGGGAGCATCCCKAGAAAGGAGAGACAGGTTAAAAAGGTTGGAGATAGGCTTTCTGATGATAGGGGCAGCAACCTTAAAGAAGAAAGGGTCTAAACCATCTGACACGGATGTTTTTMGGGGGTCAAGTTTAAGGAGCTCCTTTAGCACCTCAGACTCAGTGACTGCCTGCAGGGAGACACTTTGTAGCGGGGCAGAGGAAAAAGAGGGAGAAGCATCGGGGATAGTCACATTAGAAGGGGTGGGAGATGAGGAAATGTTGGARGGGCAAGGAGGCATGGCTGAGTCAAATAGGAATCCTAACTTAATGAAGTGGTGATTAAAGAACTCWGCCATGTGCTTCTTGTCAGTAACAACCACATCATCAACTTTAAGGGACATGGGCAGCTGTGAGGAGGAGGCTTTATTCTCCAGGTCTTTAACCGTTTTCCAGAACTTTTTAGGGTTAGACCCACAGAGAAAACTGCTCCTTAAAGTAACTAACTTTGGCCTTCCGGATAGCC
>NC_036843.1:17882684-17906172 GCF_002910315.2 Salvelinus sp. IW2-2015
GCTACACTAAGTCTGAATTTTTCACTGCTAGAGTGACCTAAACTGGGACACTGCTTAAACCACCTCCACCAGTCCTAAAGCCAAGGGACTACCATAAATCTTTCTCAGATTAACACCAATCCCCAAGGTGATGACTTCCGAACACCAAGAAAAGGCTATTCTCTTTGATGTTATCTCAAAAATAATCTGATAGTATGCAGTCTGGTGTTTTCTGTAACGACTTAGTATCCTGTTTACCAGCCTTGTTCGTAAGGCTGCCAAGTGAAAGGACCTGTCCTGATTTTCATAGACGCTTGCTAAAAAACTTTAATGAGCAACTTTCCTCATGAACTGGCCTTGTAAATTGGTTATAGAATCACGCTGATCCCCTGTCGAAGACTCTTGGACCTTCTTTTTTTATATTACAAGTGTATTCGTTAACACACGCCCATACGAGAACAGATCGATCCAGTGATCTTGCAGAGTACCTCCACCACATAGAATTTAATTTGGGCGAAAAATAAAAAAAAAAAGAAAAAAAAAAAAAAAAGAAAAAACTCGGTCGTTGTCGACAGTGGCATCCCCTACAAACCGATAAGAACAACAGAATGATAATTCACCTGTATGTAATACCATGTGAAGTCACCAGGTTGGGCGGTTTCCCCTCCCCTAACCAAATTAATGTTAAGTGAGAGGAAGCCCATGCGGGCAGTGGGAGAAGATGCGAGATTGGATTTTGGCGGAACATTCTGCACCATTGTCTCATCGATTAAACAATTTGATCGCAGTACAGTTTCTGTTCCCAAACTAGAATAGTGTTAATGAACGCAGAGTGGATAAGTTTTTTGTAGACTTTACTCTTTGCAAAAGTTTTAAAAAATCCGCGCTGTTTAGGAGTGGCAAAGGTGAAATTGAGCTTATTGACATGCGCACGTCACAGAGTAGGTGTTCCTACGGAAAATATCGCAGAATGCATACTAGAACATCGCCATAGGATATTGCTAGGCTTGCCTTGCCTCTGCCCCTCCGTTGCTTGTTTCTGCCCACTATGAATAATTTGTTTACCAACAATTTGGGGGAACCGAAAGACCAAGGCCCCTGTGCGTCTATCTTGGTTTAGTTAATAAAGTATTTGTCACTAAACTAAGGCCCCGGGACTAACACCTCCCTTCACTGGATCCTGGACTTCCTCGACAGGCCGCCCAGGTGGTGCCGGCTGCAGTCACGCTTTGGTATAAACACTGCTTGGCATTCAACGAAAGAGCTACAGAGGGTAAGTGGCTTACAGCCCGTACATGCCTTGGGCAAGCTCCATGCCACCTTGGACCTCTAATGACCCAGGCGGTGTCAGAGGAAGGCCAAAAAATTGTCTGAAACTCCAGCCACTAGACTGTTTCTCTCTAATAGCCGCAGCGAAAGTGGTACAATGCACTAAGTCGAGACCAAATCAGGACCTGAAGTAGCTTCTAAGCTCCAAGCTAAGACTTCTAAACAGACTGCTAAATAGCTAATCAAATGGCTACCCGGACTGCAACCTTTTTCTGCTTCTAATCTGACTAGGCACACACTAGACTCTACTCAACTTTAGTAGACGGAGCAATTAGGGTGAAGTGCTTGCTCAAGGCCACTATTGCAGATTGTGTACCTGGCCAAGGAGAGAGCTTAATGCAGGTAMGGTACAGTCCAGTGCTGATGGAGAACGATAGCATCCAGCAACAGTCAACAAAGAGCTATTTGAAAGTTTAATGCTTAACGGGGGTCCTTAGTAAAGATTGCCACTCCCCCACCTTTGGAAGATCTGTCTTGCCGAAAAAGGTCATAACCAGAAAAGTTAACATCAGTATTCAAAACACTCTTCCTTAACCACATCTCAGTAATGACCAAAACATCTGGATTGGAGCTGTGAACCCACACTTTCAATTGATCCATTTTAGGTAATAAACTTCAAGTGTTAACATGCAGAAAACCCAGGCTTTTACGAGAGCAGAAATCAGTGAAGCAGATATCAGAGCACAAGTCAGAATTGGGGCTAGCAACAGTAGGTGGGCCAGGGTGTACATGCAKATTTCCAGATATCATCAACAGGTATTGCCTTCAATTGCCTGTTTCTGGTCTCAGGTTCAGGAATGGCTGAAAATGCATAGCATTTATCTAAAATTGACCCGAGAAAGAGTACTGTTAGGAGATCTGGAGAGACCGGGTCAGTCAATTACTAATATTCTAATACTCTTAGTGAAATTATTTATCTTCAATTCGCAATCTGTGGATTATATTCGATTAGATAAATTGAAATTGTAAGTTAAACATCACATTATAGTCAAAAAATATGTTGTGTAGAAATCCGAAGAGGMTGGCCAGCAGAGATAGGTGGGATGGGCTGAGGGAAGTTGAGGGTTGGGATGTGGAATTGGAGACAAGTGGGAGTGGAGTTGCTGTGCGGGAGATAGAATGATGGTCAAAGATAAAAGTCTAAAATAAAGTCTAAATAAAACATAATAAAAAGTATGTTTGAATGACACTGAGGGGCAGTGTTTTTACAGATAATGCCAGTTTGTCTGAGGCTGATGCCATGCAGGTGTTTGTACACATYCATATACACACACACACTCATTCAAATAAAAGCATACAAGAACACACACATACATGTAATTGTCACACRCTGATCAGTTTCACCGGTCCTGTTATTGTCTCCACCCCCTCCAGGTGTCACTTGTTATCCCTGGTGTATATATCCCTGTTTCCTGTCGCTCTGTGTCAGTTCGTCTTGTATGTTCCAAGTCAACCAGTGTGTTTTTTGCCGTGCTCCTGCCTTATTTTCTATTGTCTTTACTAGTCCTTCCTGGTTTTGACCCTTGCCTGTTTTCTGGAGACTCTGTACCGCCTGCCTGGCCATTCTGCCTGCCCTGACCTTGGAGCCTGCTGCCAGACAGGTGTAACCTCTGCGAACTTCTGAGCTGTTTTGACCTTTTGCTGTCCACGACATTCTCTTCCTACCCCCTTCTTGGATGTAATTAATATCAAGGCTCAAACCATCTCGCCTCCCGATTTGCATCTGGTCTCGCCTTGTGCCCTTATAGTAATAGTGCCGACAGCACACAAACATATACAGGTGGCATTGGCTTTTACCTGATTTAGGTGTTCGCTTTAGTTTCCTTGCCTTTTAGTGGTTTTGTAGTTTTTAGTTGTTTTCTTCTGTCTTTTTCTTTTTTCTCTTTAGTTCATTTTCTTGTTGTTGGTGCATTGGGGTTTCTTGTGGTGGGAATGGAATTAATAGTAATTTTTGTTCTTCTTGGGGAGGACTGTGGGAGGTCTCGAATGGTTGAGGGACAGCTATGGGGAACTGTGGGGGGATCTTGGAGGGTTCGGGTTCACGTTTTTTTGGCCTGGTGGGAGATCTGTCAACGTGCCCTTGAGCAGGGCATTGACCCTGGATGCTTCTGTGTGTCGCTCTGAATGGGAGTCTATATTGGATGACTGGTGTGGTGTAGTTGTTGAGCGGCTTCAAAGCAAGTATATTGTATGTTTCAGATATTCAATAAAATAAAAKAATTWAAAAAGGACAGACGCTGGGAAACGAGAAGCAAGTACAGGGAYTGAACATTTAATAAATAACGGACATGAAACAGAACAAGGACAGCGTCTGGACAAGGGAAACATAAGGACAATAATGCAGACACGGAAGAAACTGAGGAAGTGACAGATATAGGGGAGGCAATCAATAAAGTAATAGAGTCTAGGTGAGTCCCATGATGTGCGTAACGATGGTGACAGGTGTGCGTAATGATGGTCCGTCTGGCACCCTCGAGCGTCAGAGAGGGAGAGCGGGAGCAGGCATGAAATGTACCCCCRCCCCCCTATAGGGGCGCCACCCGGTGTCCCACCTGGGCAAGCCTGACGGTCCGGCCGAGACGTGGGAGCCGTCTGAGGCGTGGGAGCCCGACGAGCCGGCTGAGGCGTGGGAGCACGACGAGCCGGCTGAAGCACCCCCGGTTCCCAAGGACAGTGTCTGGACAGGGGAAACATGACGACAATAATGCAGACACAGGGAAGAAACAGAGGAAGTGGCAGATATAGGGGAGGCAATCAATAAAGTAATAGAGTCCAGGTGAGTCCCATGAAGCGCTGATACGCGTAACGATGGTGACGTGTGCGTAATGATGGGACGCCTGGCGCCCTCGAGCGCCAGAGAGGGGGAGCGGGAGCAGGCATGAGACCATAGAAGATGAGGGAACATAATATGGCAAAAAATAAGTATATTTACCATGGACAACAAGTTCAATGCAGTCCTCAATGGAACAGCAGATGCAGGCACTGGCGGAGCTGTAGATACTGGCCCAGCATGTTCACTGGTAGAGACCTCTCTAACACAGGCTTCCTTACGCATTGTTACAAAGTCCTCTGCTGGTGACTTCACCATCTCACAGAACTCTCAAGCAGCTCACCCCACTACCCATCKCCCACACCTGAAACCGTGAGTCAAGGGGTGATGAACTATGGCTGTCTTTGAACTTTCCTTAACTTCTTTGGGGTACCCCCCTTTCTTCTCAATTTCCGCCTAAAGACATACCCTAATCTAACTGCCTGTAGCTCAGGCCCAGAAGCAAGGATATGCATATTCTTGGTATCATTTGAAAGGAAACACTCTGAATWTTTTGGAAATGTGAATTCAATGTAGGAGAATATAACACAATAGATCTGGTAGAAGAAAATACAAGGAAATAAACATACATTTTCTGTTTTTTATTGTTGCTGCATCATCTTTCAAATGACCAAGAACAGCCAAACATACAGATAGAATGCTGTGGATGATTTGATTGAAGAACATAAGATGGCAACAATAGCTGAGCAAAGTTTTAGACAGATAACTTCAAAATTGAGCGAGCTACATGACATTGAGCATGAATCACCAGGTGTCCCACACCCAAAGTACCCAAATAAACAAACAAAACAAGGGTAATAATTACACATTTCTATTTACAATATGTATATTTTATAAATAATAAATAGATAAATATTGTGAAAGACCCTCAGTCCTACTACACATATTGGTGGCTGCTGGTGCATGGCCCATAGCAGTCTCTTTCTGCTGTAAAGCAGAGCTTACTGCAACAGGTGGTGCAGGTGATGCGGGCATTTCCTGTGACAAAGGGCACAACGTCACCTCCCCACTGTGCACTTTTGCCCTGAGGCACATTCATGCCTGCAGAGATGAATCTGGGCAGGTGAACACCACTGGTGTGACGGAGCAGAAGGTGCTGCAGTGGACTTGCTGTAGCTAGCAAGCTCCTGGATGAGCGAGTCCGTCTGAAGGTTAGCTGTGAGAGGGGGGCTGTCTCTTATCAATTTCCTCTAATAATTTGGGTTATAAATCTTGTATACCTAGACTTTGTTTTAGCTTTTCCTGATTTATTATAATTTAAATATATAAACTTGTTGAAAATGCTAGTTGAATATGTACTGCTATGCCTACACTCGTGGCTCCGTCAAGTAGGATTTGCAATGGCGAATGAACCTCTTTACGCCAGAGTTTACGACAAAGGCTGGTCTTCAAACGTATAACATTACATTATGCCGTTTCCTCAGCTCATTGGCTATCTTCCAAGCTAGATTTCAAAGATGATCAGTGGCCATTGGGCCAAAATACAGTCCAATCAACGATAGACCGGTCCTACCATTGGTGCGCAATGAGGTCAATTGATTGGTGTCTTCAAATCGTTTGTTCGGTCAATACGTCCCGGGAAAAGAGCCATCATGTATGGTTGTGTTAGTAACAACCGAGGATTGCAATGAAAACCAACCATGACTGGATAAACGTTTGTTTAGTGTGTTTAATTACCACGAACGCTTCGTCCAAAGTTGAATGAAACGGAAATCACACGCAAACCGGTTTACAAATGTTTCGTGTTAGCTATAAAAATAGATTTTAGTCAACAAAACGAACATTCACTGTGTAGTTAGGACATTGGGCATGCCACCGAGAGGAAGATCTTCAATGTAAGCGATTTATTTTATTGTTTATTTACTGACTTTCGTGACGCTATATGCTTGCTGTTGGAAAATGCTAGTAATACTTGTGTGTGTGGGCGCCATCCTCAGAAAATTGCAATGTTGCTTGCTTGCAGTAAACCTTTTTGAAATCTGACACAGCGCTGGATTAATAAGAACGTTCATCTTTTAAATGATGTAAGATACATGTATTTACAAGAATGTTTAATACAACGAATGGTGTATTTAAAATGTTAGCTCTTGGCAGTTTCACTGGATGTTGGCCTGGGGGGACGTTAGCGTCTCACCTACCCTAGAGAAGTTAACCTGTTTGTGATTGGTTTGACAAGATCACAGCTTGGGACTTTGACACTGCATAGTTCTCTCTTTGTTTCAATGTACATGACAATTTAACCTCTCTTGGTTACGTGAGACGTTAGCGTCCCACCTCTTCAACAGCCAGTGAAACTGCTGGGGCGCCAAATTCAAATACAGAATATTCATTTTACAATAGGTTTTAAAGATTAACTTTCTTGTGAATCCAACCACGGTGTCAGATTTATAAAATGCTTTACCGGCGAAAGCATACCATACGATTATTTGAGAACATAGCCCACTAGACAAATCATTACGAACAGTAACCAGCAAGTAGAACAGTTAAACAGTCAGAAATAGAGTATAAAATGAATTCCCTCTACCTTTTGATGAGCTTCATTGGTTGCACTCAGCAAGACATTCATTTTACCTCAATAAAATGTTCCATTTTGGTTCGATAAAGTCTCTTTATATCCAAAAACCTCTGTTTTGTTTGCGCGTTTTCTTCAGTAATCCACAGGCTCAAACGCAGTCAAAACAGGAAAACTAAAAAAATCCAAATTGTATCCGTAAAGTTCATAGAAACATGTCAAACGATGTTTATATTCAAGCCTCAGGTTGTTTTTAGCCTAAATAATCAATAATATTTCAACCGGACAATAACGTCGTCAATTTAAAAGGTAAACAAGAAACGCTCTCTCTCGGTCTCGCGCATGAAAAAGCTCTGTGACACTTTAGGGTCCACTCATTCAGACTGCTCTTACTTRCTCATTTTTCAGAATTCAAGCCTGAAACAATTTCTAAAGACTGTTGACYTCTGGTGGAYGGCATAGAAACTGCAATTTGAGTCCTAAGTCAATGGATACTGTAATGGCATTGAATAGAAAACTACAAAACCAAAAAGAAAACTACTTCCTGAATGGATTTTTCTCAGGTTTTCGCCTGCCAAATCAGTTATGTTATACACAGACACTATTTTAACAGTTTTGGAAACTTTAGAGTGTTTTCTATGCAAATCTACCAGTTATATSCATATCATATCTTCTGGGCCCYAGAAGCAGGCAGTTTAATTTGGGCATGCATTTCATCCAAAATTCCGAATGCTGCCCCCTACCCTAGAGAAGTTAATGGCCAAATAATATAAAAAGTTTKTGTTCATTAGTAGCAAAGGCCTACATTTAATGACATGTATGTATTTCTAGTAATACAGTATGTTTTCTAGATTAACACAAAGTCAAATGTCATAGGCCTATGCATGTTTTGCCATTATCTCTTGTCATAATACATACCTTCTGAAAGAGGTCATACTACCTCTTCTGCCTCGGAGCTGACCTTTTGCCCGCATTGGCAGGCCAAACCCTGTGGTGGCAAATGTACGCAATATCAAAGCATTTTCGAACATTTTCGAACTTAGCTAGCATAATAATATAGCATAATAACCTAGCTAGCTAGTCAAAAAACATCATGTGACACCACCTCTGACAGCTCCCCCCATTGAAAGTGAATGCTACTGTAATGTGGTCCCGTGTGGCTCAGTTGGTAGAGCATGGCGCTTGCAACGCCAGGGTTGTGGGTTCATTCCCCACGGGGGGACCAGGATGAATATGTATGAACTTTCCAATTTGTAAGTAGCTCTGGATAAGAGCGTCTGCTAAATGACTTAAATGTAATGTAATGTTACCAAATTATATGAGTGACCGTGCTGTTTACATAGCTGTCTAGCTAACGTTTGCCAGCTAACAATCTAAGCTAGCTAGCTGAATAGCATTTACTAAAATGGACAATAACTAAACCTTTTTAACGTTCACAGATTGAGATCTACAATATAATACACCATTTGACACAGTTCTCTTACCTTTTAAAACAAATTCTAGACCTACCGTAACATTACTGTACRGTTACCATACTAGCTAGATAGCTAGCTAGCTTGCCAGGCAGCTACGCTAAGCAACAACTATTGATAGCTAGCTACAAGTTAGCGGTTGCTATTTAGCTAAATTCTACTGTTGGAAAACAAGTTGGCTCTGGTTAATATTGCCATTGCAGTATAATTCAGGGTTTTAATCTCACRTTGTTGTATGATAAACTGAAATTGGAGAAGGTTCTGTCTCGATGTGCATTGTCTGGTCGCTCTTTTTTTCCCCAGGTGGTTGGCTAAGTCAACCAATAGACACTATTGGCTGTGTCCTTTTTTCAAAGAAGCAGAAGCTATACATGATTGGCTTATGAAACATGGACAACTGGATGGTGATTGGACATGTTTGACAGCCTTACAGGAGTTAAGTGGTGCTAAAGTGCCATGCTCTACCAACTGAGCTAGAGAGGGCCATCAAGCTAGTATTGTCCTGTGATTGTATACAATTCAAACAACTGATGTAAAAGTAGGTACAGAAAATGGCATATAAAATAACATTGAAAAGGCATTGTGTTCCTTGAGAATTACATGGACAATATACAAAACATGTAATGATAATTTATAGATATGAAAATTGAGCTGACCTCACAACACACAAACTAACAACCATCAAGCTGGTATTGTGTAATTGTACACTTGAAATTATGCAAATTAAATTAATGTAAATGTTACCAAGGAAAAGGGCATTGTGAATGTCCCTAGATAAAATACAAAACATGTAATGATCGTTATAGATATAAATTTGAAACGTTGCACTGTGGTCTTTTGTCGTGTTCTGTATGGAGCTAATGCTAATCACTGGATAGTAAATCTCCATGTGKAAGGGGATATCATCCTATAATCAGCAGCCATGTTTAAGGAGCACCATTGTGTGTGAGTGCTCTCACAGTCAGAGAGAAGAGGTGAGTGGGCACAATACATATTAACGGTGCTGTATAGTTAATTATCTTTAATGCACTAAATAGTTGAAACGGCTCTAATAACAATATCTTGTCGGTATGATAATTATCTGGTCTGTAAATGCACCCATGCACCTGCCTGGTATGCACGTCATATTCCCACCACATTTTATTCAACTGTTTGTCTCTCATGCTTATTCAGAAGCAATCTCTTTTGCAATCAGAGAAAGTGGATCGAAACTTTCTTTGGACTATGGTGTCGTTAATGGTAACTGGTGGGTAAACTATAACTCTAATCCGAGGACAGATCTATCTACCCCATGGCTATTCATGCATTTGATTGATCGAGACCTCCCACCATTTTGACCAAAATCGCTATTTTGTTGATTATTCATTTTATGTAGATTTGGAGTGCTAGATACTGTACAGAAGGCTGCAGTTGACACATGTCAAACCACATGGGGCTGATTTAAACTGAAGGGGATGTTATACTGTGCTGCTAGGTATTACTAATATAGCAAATACACCACAGCTCCCCAACCCCTTGACACTACATGTGTGCTGTGTACATATAGTATATCACATTGACTAGCTATATTTACCATCCATATGTACATTCCTTGGGCTCTGTTTTCATGGTCTTCTGTTCATCAATGGAAAATGCTAAATGGGCCAGAACAGCTCAAAATAGCGGAATATACCCCAAACATGTCAAAGGAATTTGTTYTATAGTTTCACTAGATTATTTACCAAAAAAGAGAAGGTTATGATGGTAGTCGCAAATTAAGTATTTTAATTCCCCAGGGTAGTGTATGTAATAATATKAATTAAACTTATCAAGGCTCACAAGGTAAGGACTTTTGCAATATGATATGAGAGCACATTTTGTGTGACTTGCCATTTGAAAGTTGAATTCACCCATGAGTTTTCAAAGCATTGGCTTTCAGAATCACTGCTTCTAACACAGGCCAGTGCTCTGACACCATCTAAACATTTCCTATATATTGTCTCTGAAGAATTATGTTAAGCAGAGCATCTTACGAAGGCTTTATGACTTTCATGAGGATATCGAGATCCATTTTGTTTATACATCAAGTCTTCTGGTGCATGAAATTGCTTTTTTTCTCGTGTTTCCTTTCACAATAAAACACCATAGAGTCGTAGCCGTACAGTCTGTGGAAATATTMGTCAGGGTGACGAGCAAACAGTAGACGAGACCTTTAAAGATATGACGGCGGCACAGAGGAAAATAATAGCAGTGACAAGGACATTACTTCAGMCCCAGTGGCATCACGCATCAACTATATGCTGTATTAARTGTAAAGTTGACCTTTTCATGTTGGTGAACACATCCAAGATATCATGACCAATCCATCACCTTTATACCTCTACATTTCCCTACTTTTCTCTCCTCTCCTCTTCTCCACTCTAGATCTACTTTTCCGTAACCAAGTATTGGGAGTGTTTTCAGTATAAAATGCACAATAAGATGTACTCAACTCATACTAACCTCTTATATTCTATAAATTAGCCAGAAGTATTTTTTTCATACAGACAGAGAAAACAGTGTTTTCAATAAGCCTAAGGAGTGTTTTTCTCAAAGTAAACAATTMAAAGTAATTTTGATTCTTTAGATATACAAGGGAGATTAGACTGAAGATAGGTGTTAAATGATGATTCTTTCTGTGCTTGAGTGTTGTCAACCTTGAAGAACGAAATACATTGAAGGGTGATTCAGGGTCCTTATAAAATATAACTAGCTACACCACAGACTTTAAATTGAACTACACTAATCTCCTTGGCTTTTCACAAAACAATACTCCTGTCAGACCAAGGGGAGATGCAGTCTCTGTTAATACCCATCCTCCCTCTCACTATAAGACAATGGGATATAATATTCATAGTTTTTCTTCATCTTTGTCCAAGCTTTTGACAGTAGGGCAGCGCTTCAGAGAGCCTGCGTGAATCAGTGTCCACGTTTTTGACAGGAGGGAAGCATTTCAGAGAACCTGCATGAGTCTGCCAGACTCTACTCAGTGCATCCACATCATCTTTTGTAAAAAAGAAAACGAAATAATGTAACTGGTATCTCTGCAAACTGTCTCACCCCAAGGCAGTTAGTGGGCACTGGAACACTTTGGAGACATCCTTAAAACCAAACAGCTGGGCTATAGACAGGCATTGTCATTTCACTTGGCTTCCATTTACAATGTAGAATTCATGTCATAGATTAAGATGATAGTTCACACTCTTAGGTTATGGACAGTGATTATTGATATTGTCAGAGAGTTACTGTGAATGCCTTGCTTTCTTTTTAAARWTWTTTTTTATTTTWTTTATCTCTGTCAGTGTTTACATTTCCAAGTTGGTGTCTGTAGCCTATTGTATGTATCAATCKCAGTATTTATCAAAACCTAAAATAACACAAAATTGAATAAAGACATAAATTTGCTACATTTCTACAGTAATACCGTATTGAAATATATTCCAAATCTAAAAAATGAAATACTATCAAAACAATTAGACCAACCACAGCTGATTCCCATTGTAGATGAACACCTACACAGGTGTTAGTCTTTCAATTACATTACCATCTATACAAAAGGGGACATCTTAGGAATAATGCTGTACTGTAATGAATGTAAACTTGGACCCAGCCAGAGATAGAGAAGTGGCTGACAGAGGAAGAAGAGTGGCTGAGAGAGGGAGAGGAGTATGTACGCATGGTGGAAGAAGACTGAGAGGAAGATCAAGAGCTGTAGTCTCAGAAGAGATTAGTGCTACGATAATTGATCATGTAATAAATCATGATCTATCAATGAGAGAGGCTGGTCTGAGAGTGCAGCCAAATCTGCAACGCTCAACAGTGGCATCTATTCTGACACATTTCCAGCAAAACAACAGGTAATATGTGTATTCTGCAAGGGCATCTGACTGAAATGCACATTACAGAAGTAAATTGAGCAAAGCCTCCAAACCTACTTGTGTGTAATTGTAATTGTTTTTGTATTTCTGCTTAGGACCCAACGGTTACCTCCTACAGGAGAGGTAGGATTTTCACTGCTGTGCAGGAAACTGCAATCGTTGATATGGTCATCAGAAACAATGGCATAAAACTCACAGAGATTCGGGACGAGTGTTGGCAGACAATGTAAGCATAACAAATATTTCTAGTCCTGAAACAACATCAAGTCAGGATGAAGCAGTTGTCCCCTTTGAGAGGAACTCTGAACAAGTCAAGCAACTCAGGAACCAATAAGTCCAGGTAAGATGACTATACAATACAGAACTGGTTTTGAACAAAACCAAACAGGGCAAAGGCACACAATGACATGTTTTAAGGTATAATGTAAACTACTGTAATAGCCTAACTCTTATGTTGCCTTGTGGATTTATTTTAGAGAGTCATGGAGATTGAAGCAAGGCAAACACCCCACATATTCATCTTTGTGGATGAGGCTGGTTTCAACTTAGCCAAAACATTGCGGCGAGGAAGGAATGTGATTGGAAAAAGAGCCACAGTGGATGTCCCGAGTGGATGTCCAGAGGAGATGTCCAGAGGGGTGCCAACATCACAATGTGTGCAGCACTATCCTCTGATGGATTGCTGTTACACAAACTGCTAATTGGGCKARACAACACCGAGRGTCTCATTTCATTCCTGGGTGACCTCTATAGAAGGGTTGTGCCAGGTGAGGAAAGGGTTGCAGTGAGGCGAAATCGGCCAACGTTTGTAATTGTTTGGGGCAATGTGGCATTTCACCACTCCTGTGCAGTCACAGAGTGGTTTGCAGCCCATCCCAGGATGATGTCACTTTTCCTCCTTCCTTACTCTCTATTCCTCAACCCCATAGAGGAATTATTTTCCTCATGGAGGTGGAAGGTTTATGACCACCATCCACATGATCAAATGTCCCTCCTGGACGCAATGAATGCTGGATGCCTGGACATATCTGCAGAAGATTGCCAGGGATGGACCAGGCATGCCAAAAGATTCTTTCCTGGGTGTATTGCCCAAGATGACATAAGATGTGACGTGGATGAGAACCTGTGGCCAAATGCATAAGACAGGGTTGACTAGTATTGCTACTGTGTCTGTATCGGTAGATGGTGTATATACAAATTGTATTTAGGAATCACTCAATGCCATAAAATGACATAAAACATARTGAAGTATATTGCATCATGTCTGATACATTCCTGTAACATATACTGCAGTGAATTCTAAACAGTAGAGAGGTTTTATGAGTGACAAAGTGTGCTTGTTGGGTGACAACCTTTGCTAGTGTTATGGAAGAATGAGTTGATTTGAGATATGTATGAAGTGTTTTGGTAGTTTTAGGGCATTTTGAACGTGAAATTAACTGCTGTGCCAAGCTGAAAGTTAGTTAGGAGAACTGTGTGAAGAGTTTAGAAAAAGTATTGAGAAATGTATTGAGAAATGTGCCCTAGCGATTGTAAAAAAAAACTGTAATTATTTCTGTGCTAATCAATGCAGAACATTGGCTTGTTGGAAACTACAACTCCCTACTACATCGCACAGTGTGGGCATGATCTGATTCATCCAATGATGTATATAATCCCAGGATTGCGGATGCTATGTTTTGCCCAAGCCACCGGTTGGCCATATTAGCACTCCTCAGGAGGTGCAGTCCTCCATAGGGATGAATGTAATGATAAAGTATTTCATTTAAAATGTTCAAGGACAAAAGTATGCATTAAGGTGTCTGTAATATAATGAACGTGGCAAAACAAATGTAAACATMAGTAAATGCATTTCTATAGCTTTCAAAATATMTTTTACAARGGTGGGGGAGTGCCAAGATGGAGGTGCGGTAGCTTCAAAACAGTGCCCCCTGTTAGTCGTCTAGTGAATATTTAAATCATTGGATTTATCTCTAGAGAAACCGCAGCGCAACGTGTGCGTATTGAGCTCACAGAATTTTTTAAAAATGGAATTCAAATAATTTAATCAATGTCTGTCAATTAGTTGTTTAGAAACCGAAAAGTACAGCCACACACACACACACACACACACACACACACATACATACATATATACACACACACACACTCACCCGGCCTATTCTCTTGAACATATTTGTGATCCTGGAAACTAGTGGTTATATCTATTACTTTGAAGTCTCATAGTGGCTTAATGTCCTTCAATTATTTTAACACTAATTTGTTTCCTTGCCTCCTCGAATAGATAACCTCTTGAGATTAATTTCTGCTTTGAAGTTTTATATTTCTCTTTTAAATGAACAGTGTTTGCTCTTAATGATTAACTGCAAACACATTGGATCAACATTAAAAGGTTCAAATMATCTATTTAACAGGCATAGCATAGGTATTTACTTCATACATTAACTGAAACAAATGTTAGTATTAATAAACTAAAGCAATCTTGATCACTTGGAATGATGTCAGATATCATGATTTGTTCCAATTTTCAGGGTAGTGATGGGGTTAGTGAGAGACCGTAGTCCATGAGACGAGGGGTATCTTCAGATGAGCGGAGGATTAAAGTGATGTAGATTAACATCAAAAGGTGCTGGGGGACTTGTGCTTTGTGAAGGAACATGAAGAAGAACTTGCAAGTGAGGCCGCTCAGCCCATTATGGATTACTCTCATAGAATTTTAACAAGCTGTGCTCTGCCCTCCTCCGTCTCTACTCTCACCATCTCGCCTCTCCTCCGTCTTTCCTCTCTTCTCCGACAGTACAGGCAGTGGAGGCAGAGCAGTTTATTGTCTACAACCCTCAGCCTGACTTTAATCTGCTCTGAACAGTGCACTGCGCCAAACGAGAGAGAAAGGCCTACATATATCGCCACACTTGAGTTTTATTAACTCTGCTGCTTTAACTGAGTCCCCCACTCATTCGCAATGTTAGCAAGGCACTTGACATCTTTTAACACACTGTCTTTAAGGAAAACTGGAATGTGGTAATTCTTTGTGTAAAAAAATTACAACAAAAACCTAGCGTTTTTATGTATGGTTGAGACTAGACTAAAYCATAAGAATATGGTGGCTTACTTTGCCCTCTGAACAGAATATAATATAAAATATACTGTTAAAGTCGGAAGTTTACATACACCTTAGCCAAATAAAWTTTAAGTCAGTTTTTCACAATTCCTGACATTTAATCCAAGTTAACATTCCCTGTTTTAGGTCAGTTAGGATCACCACTTTATTTTAAGAATGTGAAATGTCAGAAAAGTAGTAGAGAGAATGATTTATTTCAGCTTTTATTTCTTTCATCACATTCCCAGTGGGTCAGAAGTTTACATACACTCAATTAGTATTTGGTAGCATTGCCTTTATAATTGTTTAACTTGGGTCAAACGTTTCAGGTAAACTACCACAAGCTTCTTCCCACAGTAAGTTGGGTGAATTTTGGCCCATTCCTCCTGACAGAGCTGGTGTAACTGAATCAGGGTTGTAGGCCTCCTTGCACATGCTTTTTCAGTTTTGCCAACACATTTTCAAAAGGATTGAGGTCAGGGCTTTGTGATAGCCACTCCAAAACCTTGACTTTGTTGTCCTTAAGCCATTTTGCCACAACTTTGGAAGTATGCTTGGGTCTTGTTTCATTTGGAAGACCCATTTGCGACCAGCTTTAACTTCCTGACTGATGTCTTGAGATGTTGCTTCAATATATCCACATCATTTTCCTGCCTCATGATGCCATCATTTTGTGAAGTGCACCAGTCCCTCCTGTAGCAAAGCACCCCCACAACATGATGCTGCCCACCCCGTGCTTCACAGTTGGGATGGTGTTCTTCGGCTTGCAAGCATCCCCCTTTCTCCTCCAAACATAACGATGGACATTATGGCCAAACAGTTCTATTTTTGTTTCATCAGACGAGAGGACATTTCTCCAAAAAGTACAATCTTTGTCCCATGTGCAGTTGCAAACCGTAGCCTGGCTTTTTTATGGCGGTTTTGGAGCAGCGGCTTCTTCCTTGCTGAGCGGACTTTCAGGTTATGTCGATAGAGGACTCGTTTTACTGTGGATATAGATACTTTTGTACCTGTTCCTCCAGCATCTTCACAAGGTCCTTTGCTGCTGTTCTGGGATTGAATTGCACTTTTCGCACCAAAGTACATTCATCTCTAGGAGACAGAATGCTTCTCCTTCTTCTCCTTCCTGAGCGGTATGACGGCTGCGTGGTTCCATGGTGTTTATACTTGCGTACTATTGTTTGTACAGATGAATGTGGCACCTTCAGGCATTTTGAAATTGCTCCCAAGGATGAACCAGACTTGTGGAGGTCTACAATTTTTTTCTGAGGTCTTGGCTGATTTCCTTTTATTTCCCCATGATGTCAAGCAAAGAGGCACTGATTTGAAGGTAGGCCTTGAAATACATCCACAGATATACCTCCAATTGACTCAAATGATGTCAATTAGCCTATCAGAAGCTTCTAAAGCCATGACATCATTTTCTGGAATTTTCCAAGCTGTTTAAAGGCACAGTCAACTTAGTGTATGTTAACTTCTGACCCACTGGAATTGTGATACAGTGAATTATAAGTCAAATAATCTGTCTGTAAACAATTGTTGGAAAAACGACTTGTGTCATGCACAAKGTAGATGTCCTAACTGACTTGCCAAAACTATAGTTTGTTAACAAGAAATGTGTGGAGTGGTTGAAAAATGAGTTTTAATGACTCCAACCTAAGTGTATGTAAACTTCTGATTTCAACTGTAAARAGAATGACGAAACACTTTTGCTAGGTAACTGTTCTTTTAAAATAAGTCTTTAAATCTATAAATAAAATGCTAATAGATGTGTGTATTTCAGCCCGAAGTAGTAAAAATAAATGGAATGTTATGGCCCCTGCTGTTTTGGGAGTTGAAGGAGGAGGGACAGAGGGTCCTRGGTTATGTAGAGGTGAACATGCCCAGGGGGCTCTGGGGAGAGTGAGTGTGGAGCGTTGAGCAGAATGGTGCAATATGCTCTCTCCTTTCCTCCCTCCCTCRTTCCCTCCATCGACGCGGGTATCATGGGATCAGGCAAACAAAATGACAAGGCGGCTTCTGACAGGAGTAAAGTGACACAGTTATGGTGATGTCACTGAGTAATCCCACTGTTAGGGGGCTGGTTTGACGTTCTAGCCCTCGCAGAGTGGGGGGGGCGGAGGAGGAGGGGATAGCAGTGATGTAGCTCAGCTTCTAAGCAGGTGCCAGGGGCGGCACCACAGGCCTGGTTCCACTCCCAGATCTGGATGCTGCTTCTGCTGCACTGGCAGGATAGCAGGGAGGGAATGATGTTAAAGTCAGTTTCAGTTCAGACGGATGATGATGAAGTTAAGTGAGTGAAACATTTTGTACTGATGGTTCTAAATGTGCTCACCAGAATGTGTTAGATCATGGTTCCTAAATGATTTAGGATTGTGTGGAAACCCCACAATTAGCTCCATTTGACAAGTTTTGAGATGAGTCAGTGTTTATTCTACTTTCTCATCCCCTACTGCAGTGGTAGCCAACCAGTCATCATGCYATCGGCTGGACGATCTTCAAGGCATTCCTAGTGTCGATCACCAAACATTTCGATCACCAAACAAAAGCCAACGATTAAGGCTTGCGCGCTTTTATTTYTATTTTTTATGTGTCACTGTTGGCGGTAGGTGCCCTTGATTCAGAAGCCCTGTGCACCAGGTAGATAAAGTGTTTCCATTTAGAAACATTTCATTTGTCTGAAAAGACCAACTCCGCCTACCGGGCGCAGATCTGGGGCTAAATCAAGTAGGCCTACTGCCCTGGCAATTCGGATAGCTCACATCACCATGCCTAGAGCTTCCATGACCCCGGCCACAGAAAAGTTCAATACCAGCCTATGTGTGATTTCATAACTTTTAAAATGACCAGAGAGAGACTATCAAAGAATACAGCAAAGTGCTGCTGTTTTGAGTGAGTTCATGTCTAAGTTTTTGTTCAGCACTGTCAACACTGTTTTTATTCAACACTATTACAAAACATAAAACGTGCTTCTCCCTACTTCCACTTGCATTGCAGCTGCATCGAATTAGTAGTAGGCTATTGATWGCCCTGCGAATTTATTATTATTAGCATTTCGTCGTGTCTTTTTAATATTGAGGAATATTTAACTTTCTCCGGTCATAGGAACAACATAAATTTGTGCATGAGGCTGATGCTGTGCGAATTGAGTTTCYCCATCAGGTGGAAGACGGTCCCCTCTCTCTGCTCAGTCTCACCAGAGGAAAGGAAGAAGAGAGCAGGGACCGTGCTCTCTCCCTCCCTTCGCCGTGGGTCAAAACAAATCGGAATCTCTGACTTCAGTGCGTTCAAGACGACTGCYAACTCGGAAGAAGAATAAAAAATTATCCGACTGGGAAAAATCCTTTTAACTGTAGCTTTCATTCTGAATTGCTAGTCAGAAACTCAAGCATCTTTCTAGAGCTCTGACTCTCCGATCTGAAGATCACTGACATCATGATTTGACCTCTTTTTTTGTTTTTCAAGGTCCTAGTAGTCTTGAAAGCACGATGACCATCAGATGCAGTTACTATCAGTCCAGTAAAATAAAAAAGCAAATGATTTCAGTTTATGCTAAGCTGTGCCTCACGAGTGCTACACCAACMGATCTATTTTGTTATCAAAGCTCAAGTTTAGAAATATAATATAGTCTGAGAAGAACAATATTGGCAGGCCAAGCATACAGTATACCCAATATGCTGTGGTAATGTATTAGGCCTACTGCACAAACCTCATTCCTACATAACTGTTTTTATTAGGTTAATGTTACATTTAACTCATGTTTAAAATAAATCTGAGCGGTAGATCTCAGCTTGCTTTTTGACTGTGATCTTGATATGGTGAAATTATGGTGATACTTTTTCCCAGGGGCTCAACTTTCACTGGTCCACCCCACATCCTGAAATTGCATTTTTGACCCCCCCCCCCAGTTTCACTATTGGAATGTGATACAAAACGTGACAACAGTGTGCTTTATGGACCATGCGTACGCCTCAGAGGTTGGGTAGGCTGTTTGGAGTGTTTATCTGACTGGATTTAGGACCGTGCGGACACCACAGAGCGGGCTGACAGGCTGTGTGAAGGCCAAGTCTCTAGAAGGCTGGCTGGACCAGCACGGGAGAGTTAAACATAGTGTGTACGTGTTTCGCTCTTTCACCGAATTGTAAAAGGAAGCAGAACAGAAACWGGTTACTCTTWAGTTGACTTATGTAGCTGGCAAGGTAACTGCTGTTTAACTTAACAGAAAAATTAACTAAACTAGTGTTTATTTTCAGTGCCGACCTATTATTGTAACTGACATATAACGTTAGCTAATGTTTCATCCCCTCTTGACTGAGGTGAATGAATAAGCTACATTAGTGAGTAGCTACCACAGCCAGGTCAGCTCTAGCCTCTAGTTATCTGTCAGATAGCGATATTGTCACGTTCCTGACCTTATTTCCTTTGTTTAGTCTTTGTTTAGTTGGTCAGGACGTGAGCTGGGTGGGTGTAGTCTATGTTATGTGTCTCATTGGTTTAGGTGTGTCTGATTTGCCTGATATGGTTCTCAATCAGAGGCAGGTGTTTTACGTTGTCTCTGATTGGGAACCATATTTAGGTAGGCTGTGTTCACTGTTTGTTTTTGGGTGATTGTTCCTGTTCGTGCGTTCATGTTCTCAAGTTCAGGACTGTAGCGTCGTTGGTTTCTTTCTGTTTATTGTTTTTGTTCGTGTTTAAAAGTATTCAAATAAATATGGATACATACCACGCTGCGTTTTGGTCCGATCCTTGCTCCTCCTCTCTTCCACCTAACGACGAGCGTTACAGATATAGYCAGTTGTAGTATCTGTTAGTATCTAACAGCAGTTGGTTGTATGGAAATGTTTGTAGCCTTTGTTTTGTCCCYTTTCAGAAGTAAAATAACTTTGCAAGCTTTTGACAGTMGATGTACTGTTAGAGAGAGAGCTGGACAAAAGCTGGTTAACATGAGCTATTATTTTTGCCACAATCAAACTACACCTGAATCAAATGATGAAACAATCGCCAAAACGATTGAAGATTGATATTCTGACATTTTMTCAGTGAAATYTGAGTTATACTAGTCAGTATGGCAATGTAACTTTATCGARCTGTCAGTTTCCCTAGCTAATTCCTTACTTTTCACACTAATAGACAGTAATAAACAGCTCTAACGTTACAGGCTTCACTGTCATGGTGCACAATAGAGGTCTGCACGGAGCTGATTTATGCATCCGCTGGCTTTCTGTCTGATTCCAACCCGCTATTGCAAGACCTGGTCCCAAACCCAACTCCAGTCCTGCAATGTTGTTTTAGGCGTAGATGACGCAGCTCACTTGCCAGCCATGGTCCTCAGAATTTTCGCCTATAGGCAATATCAAATGCTCAAAAGTGACTTAGAAATAGGTTAAATACCAGAGATTCTTCACATGGCCCTTACATTGTATTACTGGGCTATATTAGCCAATATGCTAGATGTAGTTTGAAGGGAGCAGAGTTGGAGAGACTTGCACTTTCTCTTGAGCTATTTTATAAGCCTACCTTTTAGGAGTGGGAAGATTTTCAGACTAAGAAATATGGCTGGTCAATATTTCGAGCTATTTCTAGGCAATATAGTAAATATACCTAATCATAGACCTATTTAGGAAGTACATTTCCTTGGAAAGATAACTGCCCCGTGCTTCTCCGCCCATGTATACATGATCGTGGACTTCAGGAAACAGCAGAGGGAGCACCCCCCTATCCACATCGACAGGACAGCAGTGGAGAAGGTGGAACGTTTTAAGTTCCTCGGCGTACACATCACGGACAAACTGAAACGATCACCCACACAGACAGCGTGGTGAAGAAGGCACAACAGAGGCACAACAGTGCCTCTTCAACCTCAGGAGGCTGAAGAATTTGGCTTGTCACCTAAAACTTTTACAGATGCACAATTGAGAGCAGCCTGTCGGACTGTATGGCTGGTACGGCAACTGCACCGAGCCACAACGCATCACAGGGAGCAAACTACCTGCCCTCCAGGACACCTACAGCACCCAATGTCACAGGAAAGCCAAAAAAATAAAGGAAAACAGAGCGAGAAGCTGTTTTTCAGTCTCTATCTCAAGGCCATCAGACTGTTAAACAGCAATCACTAACACAGAGAGGCTGCTGCCTACATACAGACTTGAAATCATTGGCCACTTTAATAAATTGATCACTAGTCACTTTAATAATGTTTACATATCTTGCATCACTCATCATATACTGTTTTTTTAAAGCATTTATGGCATCTTGCCTATGCCGCTCTGCCATTGCTCATCCATATATTTATAGGTATATACTGTATGCTTATTCCATTCCTTTACTTAGATTTGTGTGAATTAAGTAGTTGTCGTGGAGTTGTTAGATTACATGTTAGATATTGCTACACTGTCGGAACTAGAAGCACAAGCATTTCGCTACATTCGCAATAACATCTGCTAATCATGTGTATGTGACCAATAAAATTGATTTGATTTTAGGCTATAGGCTTTAATTGAGATCACACGCACACCTGATCTCGCAGGTATGGCAACTGAACTGGAAGCAGCAAGAAGGATGATAGCGACACTTGCTGCGTTTTGCGTAGTCCTAGATTTGCAGGCAGAGACAAATAAATGGGTAATCCATACTTATTGAAAATGAAAGGGCGCAACGCTCGCTGACCATAGTAGCCTAACCTACAGCGTGTGCGCTTTGTGCCTCTTCCTTTTCGAGGATGGTTACATTTTTTAATGGCACTTTGACGTACTTTGGTTGAGCCCCCTGCACTTCTTTTCATTATCAATATTTATTTTCAGACAATGAAGTGAACTACAGTCTAATCATATTTAATTGAATTTCATATTCAAGTTAACTGCCACGTGATTCTCTGCCCATGTAGGAAGCCTACTCTATTTCATACTATGCACACTTGAACTCTCACACCCAACTAGGAGAGGTAGGCTACTGAAGTTGAAGCAGCGAATTCTGAGTGTGAATAATACGAAAAAAATATGTGCTTTTAACCTCTACTTAATCACCCTCCCGGATCCGGGATCCTCCTCATCAGAAACGCTGACTAGCATAGCCTAGCCTAGCGCCACAGGGATATCATATAATATAATTTCATGAAATCACAAGTCCAGTACAGCAAATGAAAGATAAACATCTTGTGAATCCAGCCAACATTTCCGATTTTTAAAATGTTTTACAGCGAAAACACAATATATATTTATGTTAGCTCACCACAATAGCCAATCACACAATGGAATTTTTCACCGCAAACATAGCTTTCACAAAACCCACAAATAGAGATAAAATTAATTACTACCTTTGAACAACTTCATCAGATGACAGTCTTATGACATCATGTATATCAATACATTTATGTTTTGTTCGAAAATGTGCATATTTATAGCTACAAATCTGGGTTTTACAACACAGCCATCGTCACAAATAAAACCAAAATGTCCGGAGAAATTTTAGACAGCGACGTAATCTAACAGAAAAACTCATCATAAACTTGGCTGAAATACATGTTGTACAGCAAATGAAAGATACACTGGTTCTTAATGCAACCGCTGTGTTGGATTTAAAAAAATAACTTTAGTACAAAGCACAGCATGCAATAATCTGAGACAGCGCTCAGCCATTCTCCGCCATGTTGGAGTCCACATCATAAATATTCCCTTACCTTTGATGAACTTCATCAGAATGCAGTGCCAGGAATCCTAGTTCGACAATAAATCGTTGTTTGTTTTTAGAATGTCCATTACGTCTGTCGATTTAGCAACTTTGGCTAGCATGGTGGAGCTCACGTTTCCACGAAGATTTTACGCATGAACGATAAATTCAAAAAGTCAAAATAAAAGTCAAATAAACTGGTCAAACTCAGTTGAGAATCCATCTTTAGGATGTTTTATAGAAATACATCCAATAACGTCCCAGACGGAGCATTTCCTCGTGTCTACCAAACGAATTGCAACCAACCATATGACAAATCCTTGTGCGTCACCAAGTACTACCGATATGGCTGACCTCTCACTCCAACGAGTCCCATCCGGTCCCAGAAAAGGCTAGAGACTTCATTCAACGTTCTACTGCCTGTTGCATCTCTAGTGGAAGGCGTATGAAGTGCATACAGATCCATAAATACAAGGCAATTGAATAGCAAGGCCTTACACAGAGACCCATTTTCAGAATTTTCACTTCCTGTTTGGAAGTTTGCTGCCAAATGAGTTCTGTTTTACTCACAGATATAATTCAAACCGTTTTAGAAACTTCAGAGTGTTTTCTATCAAATAGTAATAATGATATGCATATCATATGATCTAGAACAGAGTACGAGGCCGTTTAATTTGGGCACTATTTTTCCCCAAAGTGAAAAAC
>NC_036843.1:17906245-17912397 GCF_002910315.2 Salvelinus sp. IW2-2015
TGAAGATCACTGACATCATGATTTGACCTCTTTTTTTGTTTTTCAAGGTCCTAGTAGTCTTGAAAGCACGATGACCATCAGATGCAGTTACTATCAGTCCAGTAAAATAAAAAAGCAAATGATTCAGTTTATGCTAAGCTGTGCCTCACGAGTGCTACACCAACGGATCTATTTTGTTATCAAAGCTCAAGTTTAGAAATATAATATAGTCTGAGAAGAACAATATGGCAGGCCAAGCATACAGTATACCCAATATGCTGTGGTAATGTATTAGGCCTACTGCACAAACCTCATTCCTACATAACTGTTTTTATAGGTTAATGTTACATTTAACTCATGTTAAAATAAATCTGAGCGGTAGATCTCAGCTTGCTTTTTGACTGTGATCTTGATATGGTGAAATTATGGTGATACTTTTTCCCAGGGGCTCAACTTCACTGGTCCACCCCACATTCTGAAATTGCATTTTTGACCCCCCCCCCCCCCAGTTTCACTATTGGAAGGTGATACAAAACGTGACAACAGTGTGCTTTATGGACCATGCGTACGCCTCAGAGGTTGGGTAGGCTGTTTGGAGTGTTTATCTGACTGGATTTAGGACCGTGCGGACACCACAAGAGCGGGCTGACAGGCTGTGTGAAGGCCAAGTCTCTAGAAGGCTGGCTGGACCAGCACGGGAGAGTAAACATAGTGTGTACGTGTTTCGCTCTTTCACCGAATTGTAAAAGGAAGCAGAACAGAAACAGGTTACTCTTTAGTTGACTTATGTAGCTGGCAAGGTAACTGCTGTTTAACTTAACAGAAAAATTAACTAAACTAGTGTTTATTTTCAGTGCCGACCTATTATTGTAACTGACATATAACGTTAGCTAATGTTTCATCCCCCTCTTGACTGAGGTGAATGAATAAGCTACATTAGTGAGTAGCTACCACAGCCAGGTCAGCTCTAGCCTCTAGTTATCTGTCAGATAGCGATATTGTCACGTTCCTGACCTTATTTCCTTTGTTTAGTCTTTGTTTAGTTTGGTCAGGACGTGAGCTGGGTGGGTGTAGTCTATGTTATGTGTCTCATTGGTTTAGGTGTGTCTGATTTGCCTGATATGGTTCTCAATCAGAGGCAGGTGTTTTACGTTGTCTCTGATTGGGAACCATATTTAGGTAGGCTGTGTTCACTGTTTGTTTTGGGTGATTGTTCCTGTTCTCAAGTTCAGGACTGTAGCGTCGTTGGTTTCTTTCTGGTTATTGTTTTTGTTCGTGTTTAAAAGTATTCAAATAAATATGGATACATACCACGCTGCGTTTTGGTCCGATCCTTGCTCCTCCTCTCTTCCACCTAACGACGAGCGTTACAGATATAGGCAGTTGTAGTATCTGTTTAGTATCTAACAGCAGTTGGTTGTATGGAAATGTTTGTAGCCTTTGTTTTGTCCCGTTTCAGAAGTAAAATAACTTTGCAAGCTTTTGACAGTGGATGTACTGTTAGAGAGAGAGCTGGACAAAAGCTGGTTAACATGAGCTATTATTTTTGCCACAATCAAACTACACCTGAATCAAATGATGAAACAATCGCCAAAACGATTGAAGATTGATATTCTGACATTTTGTCAGTGAAATGTAGTTATACTAGTCAGTATGGCAATGTAACTTTATCGACCTGTCAGTTTTCCCTAGCTAATTCCTTACTTTTCACACTAATAGACAGTAATAAACAGCTCTAACGTTACAGGCTTCACTGTCATGGTGCACAATAGAGGTCTGCACGGAGCTGATTTATGCATCCGCTGGCTTTCTGTCTGATTCCAACCCGCTATTGCAAGACCTGGTCCCAAACCCAACTCCAGTCCTGCAATGTTGTTTTAGGCGTAGATGACGCAGCTCACTTGCCAGCCATGGTCCCAGCAATTTTCGCCCTATAGGCAATATCAAATGCTCAAAAGTGACTTAAGAAATAGGTTAAATACCAGAGATTCTCACATGGCCCTTACATTGTATTACTGGGCTATATTAGCCAATATGCTAGATGTAGTTTGAAGGGAGCAGAGTTGGAGAGACTTGCACTTTCTCTTGAGCTATTTTTATAGCCTACCTTTTAGGAGTGGGAAGATTTTCAGACTAAGAAATATGGCTGGTCAATATTTCGAGCTATTTCTAGGCAATATAGTAAACTATAGCCTAATCATAGACCTATTTAGGAAGTACATTTCCTTGGAAAGATAACTGCCCCGTGCTTCTCCGCCCATGTATACATGATCGTGGACTTCAGAAACAGCAGAGGGAGCACCCCCCTATCCACATCGACAGGACAGCAGTGGAGAAGGTGGAACGTTTTAAGTTCCTCGGCGTACACATCACGGACAAACTGAAACGATCCACCCACACAGACAGCGTGGTGAAGAAGGCACAACAGAGGCACAACAGTGCCTCTTCAAACCTCAGGAGGCTGAAGAAATTTGGCTTGTCACCTAAAACTTTTACAGATGCACAATTGAGAGCAGCCTGTCGGACTGTATCACCGCCTGGTACGGCAACTGCACCGAGCCACAACGCATCACAGGGAGCAAACTACCTGCCCTCCAGGACACCTACAGCACCCAATGTCACAGGAAAGCCAAAAAAATAAAGGAAAAACAGAGCGAGAAGCTGTTTTTCAGTCTCTATCTCAAGGCCATCAGACTGTTAAACAGCAATCACTAACACAGAGAGGCTGCTGCCTACATACAGACTTGAAATCATTGGCCACTTTAATAAATTGATCACTAGTCACTTTAATAATGTTTACATATCTTGCATCACTCATCATATACTGTTTTTTTAAAGCATTTATGGCATCTGCCTATGCCGCCTGCCATTGCTCATCCATATATTTATAGGTATATACTGTAGCTTATTCCATTCCTTTACTTAGATTTGTGTGAATTAAGTAGTTGTCGTGGAGTTGTTAGATTACATGTAGATATTGCTACACTGTCGGAACTAGAAGCACAAGCATTTCGCTACATTCGCAATAACATCTGCTAATCATGTGTGTATGTGACCAATAAAATTGATTTGATTTAGGCTATAGGCTTTAATTGAGATCACACGCACACCTGATCTCGCAGGTATGGCAACTGAACTGGAAGCAGCAAGAAGGATGATAGCGACACTTGCTGCGTTTTGCGTAGTCCTAGATTTGCAGGCAGAGACAAATAAATGGGTAATCCATACTTATTGAAAATGAAAGGGCGCAACGCTCGCTGACCATAGTAGCCTAACCTACAGCGTGTGCGCTTTGTGCCTCTTCCTTTTCGAGGATGGTTACATTTTTTTAATGGCACTTTGACGTACTTTGGTTGAGCCCCCTGCACTTCTTTTCATTATCAAATTTATTTTCAGACAATGAAGTGAACTACAGTCTAATCATATTTAATTGAATTTCATATTCAAGTTAACTGCCACGTGATTCTCTGCCCATGTAGGAAGCCTACTCTATTTCATACTATGCACACTTGAACTCTCACACCCAACTAGGAGAGGTAGGCTACTGAAGTTGAAGCAGCGAATTCTGAGTGTGAATAATACGAAAAAAATATGTGCTTTTAACCTCTACTTAATCACCCTCCCGGATCCGGGATCCTCCTCATCAGAAACGCTGACTAGCATAGCCTAGCCTAGCGCCACAGGGATATCATATAATATAAATTTCATGAAATCACAAGTCCAGTACAGCAAATGAAAGATAAACATCTTGTGAATCCAGCCAACATTTCCGATTTTTAAAATGTTTTACAGCGAAAACACAATATATATTTATGTTAGCTCACCACAATAGCCAATCACACAATGGAATTTTTCACCGCCAAACATAGCTTTCACAAAACCCACAAATAGAGATAAAATTAATTACTAACCTTTGAACAACTTCATCAGATGACAGTCTTATGACATCATGTATACAATACATTTATGTTTTGTTCGAAAATGTGCATATTTATAGCTACAAATCTGGGTTTACAACACAGCCATCGTCACAAATAAAACCAAAATGTCCGGAGAAATTTTAGACAGCGACGAATCTAACAGAAAAACTCATCATAAACTTTGCTGAAAAATACATGTTGTACAGCAAATGAAAGATACACTGGTCTTAATGCAACCGCTGTGTTGGATTTAAAAAAATAACTAGTACAAAGCACAGCATGCAATAATCTGAGACAGCGCTCAGCCATTCTCCGCCATGTTGGAGTCCACATCATAAATATTCCCTTACCTTTGATGAACTTTCATCAGAATGCAGTGCCAGGAATCCTAGTTCGACAATAAATCGTTGTTTGGTTTTAGAATGTCCATTACGTCTGTCGATTTAGCAACTTTGGCTAGCATGGTGGAGCTCACGTTTCCACGAAGATTTTACGCATGAACGATAAATTCAAAAAGTCAAAATAAAAGTCAAATAAACTGGTCAAACTCAGTTGAGAATCCATCTTTAGGATGTTTTTAAGAAATACATCCAATAACGTCCCAGACGGAGCATTTCCTCGTGTCTACCAAACGAATTGCAACCAACCATATGACAAATCCTTGTGCGTCACCAAGTACTACCGATATGGCTGACCTCTCACTCCAACGAGTCCCATCCGGTCCCAGAAAAGGCTAGAGACTTCATTCAACGTTCTACTGCCTGTTGACATCTAGTGGAAGGCGTATGAAGTGCATACAGATCCATAAATACAAGGCAATTGAATAGGCAAGGCCTTACACAGAGACCCATTTTTCAGAATTTTCACTTCCTGTTTGGAAGTTTGCTGCCAAATGAGTTCTGTTTTACTCACAGATATAATTCAAACCGTTTTTAGAAACTTCAGAGTGTTTCTATCAAATAGATAATGATATATATGCATATCATATGATCTAGAACAGAGTACGAGGCCGTTTAATTTGGGCACTATTTTTCCCCAAAGTGAAAACAGCGCCCCCTACAATAGGTAGGGTAATGCATACAAAGCAGAAAGAGAACCGTTTCAAAATAATCTGTGGGAGAACAAAAATATTTAAATCCCKAAATCGTCTGACTGACCGRCCGCTCCCGCCTGCAGCATGGAAAATGGCGATCTCTGTGGCATCTTGCATGAATGCAGCCCTCTAGTGCAGTCAATGCACAACACTATMCTCATCATGTTTTAGCAGGATCAGATGGTGTCAGGGGTCCCAGCAGGGTCAGACAGCCAAAGAAGACCAGTCTACAGAGCTCAGGTGAATTTTGCAGAATTCAGTGAATGATACAAAGTTCCATCTTGAATTGATGGGTAGACCTACAGTACAGTAGCTACAGGACAGCAGTTTAAGCTTAGAACTACAGTCTGGGATCTGGGAATAATGGTCATTTCAATTATGAACCGTTGATTATATTATTGGATAATATAATGTATATTTCAAGGTAATTCTTTGTCATGCTTCATTTTAGGAAGATCAGATGGTGACAGMGGTCTCAGCAGGYTCAGGCAGCCAGGGAAGACCAGTCTGTGACAGAGGTGAGGTGAATTTTTAAAGACTCAACACTTTTTTCTCTCTTTCCAGCAAACACTGGACAAGCTAGACGCTATTTTAAGGCAATCTGACAAACCTCCAAAGTTGATTTCCAAACTGTATCAAGGTTTTATAGAGGCTTTCCRTATGACACAAAACATGTKAAACAAAAATGTGAGGAAAACCTGGGAGACACTATTGATGATAATGAATGGATAGAGATATGTTAGAATGCCCAGTCATGTTTATATAATCTCAGACAGAAATTACTGCAGTTTAAGACCATTCATATAATGTAGGGTTGCACATTTTGGGGAATATTCAGTTGGAAACTTTCTGTGGGAATTAACGGGACTATTTGAGAATTAACGGGAATATATGGAAATTAACAGAAATATATGCAAATTAYTATTAATTGTAACGCACGTCGTTGGGAGAAGGAGAAGAGGACCAAGGTGCAGCGTGGTAAGTMTTCATACTATWTAATTAAAATATGAAACACTAGACAAAACAACAAACACGACAAACGAACAYTCCTGAAAGGTGAAACAAACACTAAACAGGAAACAACCACCCACAAACACAGGTGGGAACAGGCTACCTAAGTATGATTCTCAATCAGAGACAACGATAGACAGCTGCCGCTG
>NC_036843.1:17918427-17919440 GCF_002910315.2 Salvelinus sp. IW2-2015
AATTTGCCCGGATGGCCACCAATTTTTCAACCCTTGTATTGGTCAGCTGTTGTGTGCTTTGGTGTGTGTGTTCCCAAACAAGGACCGGTTGCGCTTTGAAGCGGTAGGACGTTGGTGGGATTTGGAGGAGGATGGAGGCAACAGGGGAAAGAGCCTCAGATCGACAAATTCCCTTCCACCAGGTGGCTGATTAGATATGTTGGCACGACTGCCATATTGCGTCTCCATCCCAAAGCCCTTGCTTGGAAGTGTACTTCGCCAGACTGCCAAGAACCTTGCCCTCATCCAGGCCAAGGTGGCGAGACACMGTAGTGATGACACCATAGGCCTTGTTGATCTCTGCACCAGACAGGATGCTCTTGCCAGCATACTTGGAGTCCAACACGTACGCTGCGGCATGTATGGGCTTCAGGCAGAAGTCTTCACACTTTTTGATGTATTTCAGAYCTGCAGTTTCCTCTGCTTGGAGCAACAGTGAAGTGGGAAGGGRAGTACGGTTTTATTCTCTTACATCTGCAAGCAGAGTCTGAACATCAGACAGGATGGCAATGTCTTCCTCAATSCGTGCAATGGCTACTGCTATAGGTTTCAGGAGTTTCAGGCTGCTTACCACTCTCTCCCAAAATACATCATCCAGGAGGATCCTCTTGATGGGGCTGACCATATCGGCAGACTGGGATACGACCATTTCTTGGAGAGACTCCTTCCCCTCCAGGAGACTGTCAAACATGATGACAACACCACCCCAACGAGTGTTGCTGGGAAGCTTCAATGTGGTGCTTTTATTCTTCTCACTTTGCTTGGCGAGGTAGATTGCTGCTATAACTTGATGACCCTTTACATACCTAACTATTTCCATGGCTCTCTTGTGGAGTGTATCCATTGTTTTCAGTGCCATGATGTCATTGAGGAGCAGATTCAATGTATGAGCAGCACAGCCAATGGGTGTGATGTGAGGGTAGGACTCCTCCACTTTAGACCAAGCAGCCTTCATGTTCACAGCATTGTCTGTC
>NC_036843.1:17926335-17937717 GCF_002910315.2 Salvelinus sp. IW2-2015
TTGTGGGATTGGAGATGAAGGAATTACCTGGTGGGAAGCATTTGCTTTTGTCCATAAGAAAACACAAAAAACAAAGCACTCATCACAGATGTGCAGGGAATAATATAAAGATATTTTATTAGATCTAAGCAAACCTGGATCAGTGGATCATTGGCCAACACACCTCCTGCTGCAAAGTCCCCAGGCTGTGTTACCCATTACACTGCCATGGAGTGGAGAGAGAGACACGGGCTTGGTTGTGTCATCCTGGCTCCTGCAGGCCAGGCAGGCTTAGAGCATCTGGGTTGTCATTTTCCTGGGCCAGCTGCCTGCTGACAAGCCAACCGAACAGGCTGCACCTCACACGCATGCACACACATGCAACGCAAATGCACGCACACAAACACACACCCCACAGAGAGGGCTTCAATGCTCTATTTTCACCCGCCTGAGGAACCACAGAGCGATAGCCTAAACACTTCGGCCTGGCCTGCCACCACACACACACACACACACACACACACACACACACACACACAGGAATATTTATGAGAACAAACAGAGTCACTCAAGTTCAGTCAACCTCAGAGAGTTTTAATGAGGGCTTTAAGGAACAAGAAGTGGATCCCGTGGGGACAGCCTTTAGATCGTGAAAATATTTAAGATTCAGACAATGATGGCCGCCCTTGGCCCAATGATGAGCCTATAAAGTTAGGCTTCTGCTTCAACACATTCCTACAACAAACTCTGTGACAAAACTAATGACAGTTGGAATACCATCAGTGGATATGGCATTCTAAGAGATAAGACTAGGGTTTTGCCATTCTACAATGTCTCTCTGCTGATTATCTTTCCGGACCAATCCAGGCGACAGACAAATGGTCCATTTATATCATGTCCTGTACCAGGCCGGCACTTAACAAAGATGTAACCATGCGGTAATATCTGTTGACACTAGAAAAGCTCCGGTAAAGGTTCAACCATGTCAAGCATGTAGCCTAATGCATGAAGGGCACACGGTGCAATAGGTTGGTGTGTGTGTTTGCCTTTACTATCCTTGTGGAGACCAGAAGTCCTCACAAGGAGTAAAACAATGGAAATTKTGACAAGTGGGGACATTTTGCCGGCCCCCACAATGAAAAAGGCTATTTTAAGCTTAATGGTTAGGTTTAGGGATAGAGTTAGGGCTAGGGTTKGGGSTAGATTTACAGATATGGGTTAGGGGAAATAGGATTTTGAATGGGAATCCAATTCATTTGTTCCCCACAAGGATAATAAATGTGGCTGTGTGTGGTGTGTGTGTGTGTGTGTGTGTGGTGTGTGGTGTGTGTGTGTGTGTGTGTGTAGTGTTGTGGTGTAGTGGTGTGTGTGTGTGTGGTGTGTGTGTGTTGTGTGTGTTGTGTGTGTGTGTGTGTGTGTAATGTGTGGTTGTGTGTGTTATGTGTAGTGTGGTTGTGCGGCCGCTGTGGTGCTTGTTGGATGGGAGTGGCGTCACACTGAGATAAACAAGGACTGCCATTTTAAAGACGACAGTGAGAGTGTGCGCGTCTAACACTTATCATTTTAGTGACTCTTGAATGTGGCTCTATTCGTATTAAAATTGAATTAATTTAATTAGGCTGACATAAAGGCATATGCTATAAATTATTCCCCTGCTACACCGGGGTTCAGGGTGGCGGGTTTTTGCAGTCCCAGGGGTGGTTGTTTAACCGGGACCCCCCTCCTTCTTAGGGAAAGAATCTTAAAAAGGTTTTAACCTATACTGGTTGGTATCCGGTCGCCATCATTCCAGTCATTCCAGTGTTCTTAAACAGCATAGGTGACCTTTAATTAACTGTGACTTTCAACATTGTTACAATTATGACCCAGCCGCATGCTTCACTAGATTTAATTTACCACAGAAACGCAATTCTATGGTTGTTTACTATGGAGAGTGATTGAGTGTGTTTGGATCCCGATGGAATTACAGTATCTGTAGGGGGTGCGTACTGGCGGCAGAGAAGTCAGGTGCAGGAGAGCAAAAACTGATTTCCAACGGCGCAGGRTAATAAACAAAACCACCGTAAACAGAACCATAAATCAATGGGTAAACAAAACCCGTTACACACCAGCATAACGTGCACAAGCACTACAATAAACAATTCCGGACAAGGACATGGGGGGWACAGAGGGTTAAATACACAACATGTAATGATGGAATTGAAACRAGGTGTGTGGGAAGACAAGACAAAACAAATGGAAAATGAAAGGTGGATCGGCGATGGCTAGAAGATCGGTGACGTTGACCGCCGAACGCTGCCCGAACAAGGAGAGGGACCGACTTCGGAGGAAGTCGTGACAGTATCTTTAATTTGGAAAGTGTGTGTGTGTGCGTGTGTGTGGGTGTGTGCGAATGGGCGCGCACGTGCTTGTGTGTGTAATTCTTAAAGGTGTGTTGGTCTACTACCCACAACATGTTCATGTTTTAGGCTCCACTGCTCATGATCTCTTCCCTTCCTGTTCCTGTTTAATATTTGAAACATTTTCTTCCCTATATATCTTGCCTCCTGCTCCTCCAACTGTTTGATATGTGTGTAAATGAGAAATGAGGTTGTGTGTGTGTCACGCCCTGACCTGAGATATCTCTGTTTTCTTTGTATTTTGGTTAGGTCAGGGTGTGACTAAGGTGGATACGGTAGTTTTTGTATTGTCTGGGGGTTTTGTATTGTCTACGGGTTTTGTATTGTCTAGGGGTTTTGTATTGTCTAGGGATTTTGTATTGTCTAGGGTTTTTGTATTGTCTAGGGGTTTTGTATTGTCTAGGGGTTTTGTATTGTCTAGGGTTTTGTAGGTCTAGGTATTTGTATGTTTATGGTGGACATAGACTAGCATACTTGTGAGTCACAACGTACACACTACGAGCTGCGGCATGTAAGTGCTTCAAAGGCAGAAGTCTTCTAACCATTTTTGAAGTGTAATATTCTAGCGCATAGTTATCCTCTAGATAGAGAGATAAGTGGGAAAAGTAGTAATATAATTCTGCAAGACGAGACTCTGACAACATCAGACAGATCGGCAATGCTTCTTCACAAATTAAAAATGCTACTGCTCATTAAGGATGGGTTATCAGGAGTTTTCAGAGGCTGCTCTACCTACTCTACTCCAATAATACATCATCCAGGAGGATCCTCGTGATGGGGCTGACCATATCGGCAAGACCTCGGGATACGCCCATTCTTGAGAGACTCTTCAACTCCAGCGAGACTGTCAACATGATGACAACACCACCCCAACGATGTGTAATGCTTAGGGAAATCCTTCAATGTGGTGCTTTTATTCTTCTTCAAGATTTGCTTTGCGAGGTAGATGTTGCTGCTACTACACTTGATGACCTTATACATACGTAACTATTTCCATGGCTCTCTTGTGGAGATGTATCCAGTTTTCATGCCATCGATGTCATTGAGGAGCAGATTCAATTGTATGAGCCAGCACAGCCATGGGTGGTGTGAGGGTAGGACTCCCTCCTTTAAGACCACGCAGCCTTCATGTTCACAGCATTGTTCTGTCCCCAGTAACCAAATACCTTCCTGTGTCAAGGTATTGATGAATTGCCTTGACAGCTCATCTGTAATGTTGAGACTGGTGTGCCTGTTGTCGGGCCTGTGTGTCTGTGCTCTTGTAGAATGCGGTTGACGGGTGGAGAAAATTTAGGTTAATTAATTCCTTGCCTCACACGAACATTCAACACCTCATCAGAGATGATTGCACATAGTCTGCTTTCTCTATGATTGCTTTTTTGACCCTTCAATTGATCTCATGTTTGAATACTCTGCATCCACAAATGAAGTAGATCAAGCATGTCGGTTGGAGGGGTGTAATGCTGGGTGAAGACATTCAAAGATCTCTTCCAATACATGTTGCTGTGAGGAGGGTGAACCAGTTGCATACCCAGCTCGAGCAAGCATCATCAGCAATTTCAATTCAATTCAATTCAATTCAAGGGCCTTTTTCGGCATGAAAACAGTGTTTAAATTGCCAAGAAAGTGAGGTAATATTATACAAATAGTGAAATAACAATACAAATTAACAGTAAAGCATTACACAACAGAGTTTCAAAACAATAAAGAGATTAACAAATGCTTATATTTGAATATATACAGTGTTGTACACAAATGTACAAATGGATAAAGCACACAAGTTAAATAAATAAGCATAAATATGGTGTATTTACAATGGTGTTTGTTTCTTCACCTGGTTGCCTAGTTCTGTGGCTCGGATGTGTTCATCAAAATCGTGCTGACTGTGAATGGCACACTGTGGCACACACTCCCAGTAAGATATGGGAGTATTATCAAAATTGGATTTGTTTTTCCACCTTCTTTGTGGATTGCTGATAATCTGAGGGAAATATGTCTCGCTAATCATGCATGAACACGGGGCAGGAGGTTTAGGTAAGTGCAGCTCAGTTTCCACCATATTTTGTGGTGGGCTAAAGTGTGCACACATAGCATGTCTTCTCTTGAGAGCATGAGTCTGGCTAACGGCGCCTATTTCTCAATAGCAAGGCTATGCTCACGAGTCTGTACAATAGTCCAACGCTTTACTCTTAAGTTTTGGGTCAGTGCACCAGTGGTCGGGTAATATCTGCCACTGTGTACTCCTTGCATAATTAGGGCCAAAAATTGCATTCTAGTATTGGCCTGTTTTTTTGTTAATTCTTTATACCAATTGTGTCAGTAGTATCATTTTTGTTTTCTCTACGTTTGAGGTTGGGTTTAATTGTGCTGTATTGTCCCTGAGGAGTCGTGGTGAGACGAAGTCCACTATTTCCATGACTACGTTCCTTCAATGAGAATCAAAATCAACTTTCTGATTTCCAGGTGGGAGTCATGAGCTTGTCGTGTCCTATCGATACGGTGTTCAGATTCATATTATCAACCCAATCAAAATATAAAGTAGAGGGACTTTTGTTCAAGAGTTGCTTTTTGTGAGGCTGAGGGAAACTTAGCACGTGGCCAAGATGATTCTGCATTTTTGTTCTTATTCTGCCATTATGATTTTGGCCATGTATGTTGCACAATTGCAACAGCTTTTTTCCTTTACATTAGCTGCAGTGAAATGTCTCCACAAACTCAGAATAGGTGCTAGTGGCATTTTCCTGTTAAATGATGAGAAAAATGAGGTAAAAAAACCCAAATACAATTCCATTGTGTAGTAAGTGTGGGCTCAATAGCCATCTCATTAGTGTGGAAGCAATCTTGAGAATCACGCTGTACACTATGTGATGGAAGAATGCACTGTGCATGCAGAGGGTGCAATTTCCATTGATTGGGGATAGTTTAAACCAAAATATGCCTACAATGATCCTAAAATGCCTTTTTGTGTATGCCACACAATAAAGCGTTCACTGTTAATAAAGCCTAAACTTTTTGGATGGAAATTAAAGCAAATTCCCCCAAATTTGCAGGCTTACCTCTCCAGTGGATAAATTTCCCGGAAGGTTTCCGACGCTTTATGCTAATCTAAATCTAATCATGTGATGACTCTCCCAGTAAAAACTGAATATTCGATGCACTACAGAAATTTGTATTATTCTGGTGGAGGTGGTAAAAGACAAAAAGGGGAACATATTTGCATATGTTGTGGGTCTTAGGTGAAGGCCGGACAACTCGAATTCTGGCAAAGAGATAGTTCCTTTAGTCGTCAAACATGTCTGAATTATTCTCCCTTGTGTTGCCTTGTTTTTGTTTGCTTGGAAATGTTGTCTAGGAGACTGTTATCACAAGAACTGTGTAACTAGCATTTAGCAGTGGTCTATAAATGCTACATTGCCATATAGTTTGGAAGGTGGTTATCCTCTCATAATGTATGAGGAAATGTAAAGTTATGTACAGTATCTCTTTAGATTCATGTTTATTAAAAGATTTAATGGGTACTACTGTGCAACATTTCATAGTTCGGCTTCGATGCCGCTGAATATGGAAATACACTGTTACAAGAAAAGAGTGAGCATGTACGAAACATGCGCACGTATAAGGTGGAGATACCGTATTAGCATATTACCTAGCTGCTGGCTGTGCTGATTGTCCTTTGGCTATGAGGGGTCCTGCCGTTCTGTTGTCTTGGCTAACGCACGCCTGAACCAAATAATGAGATGGATTGAGAAGATAAGGCCAAGAGTGTGACAATAGCTGTCATTCCAACGGCACGAGTGTGCTATTTTGAAGAAATCTCAGAATAATAATTAATATATTGATTTGTGTTCATAATCAAGCTTTTTTTGGGTTTTCTACGCATGATTCCATATGTGCTTATTTCTGTATCAGTTTTGGATGTTCTCACTATTATTTACCTATCAATGTAAAATAGTAAAAATAAAGAAACCCTTGAGAAATGATAGGTGTTCTTAAACCTTTGACCGGTAAGTCGTAAATATGTTACCCTACATTATATTACAGACATATCAATGATGGACAGACACCATTTATCTTCAATATTAAAGCTGATCCTTCCCCGTATATCTGTTTTTTTATATTGTGTCACCCTTTCTAAAACAAAATTGCGTCCCTTGATTTCCCTTCAATATTACATAGCTGCAAAAATTATGGGAATGAACACACACTAGATTGTACAGATAAGTCTATCAATTCTATCTAGTACAGTAGTCTAACGTACTAAGATAATGTTTCCATTCTAAATATGCACCATCGAATATTGAGAAAAAAGCAGCTGTTGCTAAATGTCTACCACTATTAAACATGAATTGTAGCTCATGCTCTTGCCATACCACCACAATGCAAGACCACAGTCACACTACCACCACACCCAGATACCATTCACTGCCCATAACACACAGATTGCACGACATGATCTATGCGATCACATGCTGCATCGCCCATGCATAAACCAAAAAAATTAAGTGAGTTCAGAGAGTTGGGACCTTTTGTAATGCTGGCGCCTTGGCAAATGTCTTGGCACAGGGCTGCACTGCATCACCAGTATTCCTCCAGGTGAAGTCTACCTCAATCTTTCAACAGATTGTCTGACTAGCCGAGCGTCTGAATGAGCTTGTCACAATTCAAACAACATAATGTAGGTGCTTCAGCGAAGCTTAAGCATCTGAATGAGAAGGAGGAGGGTGCACTCTTCTGTTTCTGCTGCGATCCAGAGGGGAGGAAGGGGGGGGTGGGGTTGTGGGATTTGAGTGAAAGAATTACCTGTGGGAAGCTATTGCTACTTTGCTCATAATGAAAATCACCAAAAACAAAGACTTTCACTACATGAGTGATTCTGGGACTAATATAAAGATATTTTATTAGATCTAATGCAAACCGGATCAGTGGTCAGTCGGCCAACACCCACTCTTCTGACTCAAAGTCCCCAGGCTGTGTACCCGCATCATGCCATGGGAGTGGAGAAGAGAGACACGGGCTATGTGATCCTGTGTAGCTCTCTGCAGGCCCGAGCAGTGCTTCTAGAGCACTGGGTTGTCAATTTTTCTGGGCAGCCTGCCTGTGACAAGCAACCGACACAAGGCTGCACCTCACACCATTGCACACTACATGCAGACGCCAATGCCCGCAACAAACACACACCCCACGATAGAGGCGCTTCTAACAGCCTAATTTCACCCGCCTAGGAAGCCAAGGAATAGCCTAACGACTTGGCCTGCGCCCTGCCACCAACAAGCAACACAACAGGAATGATTTCATGAGAACAACAAATGAGTCACTCAAGTAGTTCAGTCAACAATAGAGTTATTTAATGAGGGCTTTAAGGAACAAGAAGTGAGTCCAGGGGGACAGCCTTTAGATGTGAAATATTATAAGATTCAGACAAATGGCAGCCTTGGCACACTATTGATGAAGCCGTATATAGTTAGGCTTCTGCTCCATCAACACATCCTCAAAAACACTCTGTGACAAAAACTAATGACATTGATACATCAGTGTGACTATTGAGCGATGTCTAAGAGATAAGACTCGGTTTGCGCATTCTCAATGTTCTACTCTGCTGATTATCTTCGCGGACCATCGCAGGCTAGCAGACAAAATTGGTCCATTTATATCATGTGATCCTGTCCAGCCGGACTACAGAATGTAACATTGCGAAGTGAGAATCTGCTATAACATAGTCGATTTGGCCCAGAAAAGCTCCGGTAAGGGTTCAACCATTCAAGCATGATAAGCTAAATGCATGAAGGGCACACCTTGGAGTGCAATAAGTTGGTGTGTGTGTTTGCTTTACTAATCTTAGTGTGAGACCAGTAAGCCTCAACGACACAGAGTGCTAAAACAAGAGCTGGAAATTAAGTGACAAGTATGGGGACATTTGACCGGGGCCCCCCACATGAAACGGGCTATTCAAGCTAATTGGGTTAGGTTTAGCAGGATAGCAAGTTAGGGCTGGTTCGGGTGAGTTTACAGATATGGGTTAGGGGAAATAGGATTTTGAAATGGGAATCAATATTTGTTCCACAAGCGATAAAATAGTGGGCTGTGCTGTGCTGTGTGTGGTGTGTGTGTTGTGTGTGTGTGTGGTTGGGTGTGTGTGTGTGTGTGTGTGTGTGTGTGTGTGTGTGTGTGTGTGTGTGTGTGTGTGTGTGGTGTGTGTGTGTGTGTGTTGTGTGTATTTAATGGTGTTGTTGTGTGTGTGTTGTGCGCGCAGCGTGTGATTGTGCTTGTGTGGATGAGTGAGTACACTGATGCAAATAACAAGACTGGCCATTTTCAATCGAAGGTGTAGAGTGGTGCGTTACTAACGACACTACATTATATTTTAGTGTACTGATGATGGAATGTGCTTGTGTTGTAATAAATAATGTAATTAATTTAGTAAGCTAGACATAAAAGCATCTTCATAAAATTATGTCCACTCCCGCTTACAGCCCAGGGGGGTTACAGCGTGGCGGGTTTTTGCCAGTCTAGGGTGGTGTTGGTTTATACAGACCCTGCTTAGAGATATACACTAAACCTGGTGTAATCGGGTCGGCTATCATATCCGATATCTCCAGTGTCTCTAAAGCAGAATAGTGACCTTATAATTAACTGTAAATCTTCAACATGGATTCACAATTATGAGCGCCATAGCCGATGCTCACTACAATTAGATTTACACACAGATAAAGCAATTCTAATAGGTGTTTACTATGGAGAGTGATCTGGGGAGTGTGTTTGGATCCCATGGAATTACGTATTGTATACGGGGAGTCGGTACTGGCCAGAGGAAGTCGTGCAGGAGCGAAAAACTGAGTTCCAACGGACGCAGGCGAATTCACACAAACACCACACGACCAAAGACGTAAACACAAACGAAAAGCATAGCTAAGATAATAACAATTGGTAAAAGGAATGAGGAAGAACGGTTACAATACACAACATAGTATACTTGATACCACAGATGCTACGTACTAACATTCCGGACAAGACAGGGGTAACAGAGGTAAGCAAATGTAAGGAATGGAAACCAGTTGGGATAATGGACAGCAAGATACAGGCTAGAAATAGTGAACTGTGATCGCAGACGATGCTCAGAAGAAGGAGGACCGACTTGCAAGGAGAGGGATCGTAGACTCGGATCGGAGACAGTATCTTTATTTGGAGAAGTGTGTGTGTTGCGTGTGTGTGGGTGTGTGCGGAATGGGCTGCACCGTGCTGTGTGTGTAATTCTAAGAGTGTGTATAGTCTACCCTAACAAATGTTCATTTGTTTTAAGGCTGCACTGCGTCGATATCTTCACCCTCCTGTTCCTGTTTAATATTTGAACATTTTCTTCCTATATACTCTTGCTCACTGCTCTCCTAACTGTTTGATATGTCTGTAAGATGAGAAATAAGCTGTGTGTGTGTCACGCACCTCGATCCTGAGGACTATCTCTGTGTTTCTTGTAATTTTGGTGTCTAGGTCGGGTGTGAGCTAGGGATAGTGTAGTTTTTGAGGTGGTCGGGTTTTTGTATTGTCTGGGTTTGAGTATATGTCTAAGGGATTTTGTATTGTTCAGCGTTATGGGTTATGTTTGTCTAGGGTTTTTGTGTTGTCAGGGGTTTTGTATTCGTCAGGGGTTTTGTTATTCGTCTAGGTTTTGTAGGTCAGGTATTCTGTATGTCTTATGGTGGCTGATAAGTGGTTCCCAATCAGAGAGAGTCTGTTTCATCGTGTTTCTGATTGGGGATCACTCTTTTAGTACCATTTCATGGGTGACGAGTATGGAGTCAGTTGAGGACCTGAGCAACTCTGGGCTTACATGGGGAGCGATGTAACTCTGGTCAGCCACGTGTTTTATGCAGATGCGCACCGGTGTCTCCATTTCGGATTCATAAGACGGTGGCTCTATTCCAACCTGCCTCGCATTTGCCGGGTAGAAGGCCATCAGCCAAGGAGGATGTGTTGGCGGTCAGCGTCCTGTGATCTCCAGTACACCCTCGTGTGGACAGGATTATCACTGCGCCGCGCTCTGGCGTACCGTGATTCCCGGTGCGCCTGCAAAGCTCAGTGCGTCTGTGCTTCTTGCCCCGCATTTGCAGGGCTCAAGTGAGCATACAGTCCAGGACAGAATTGTTGCGTTTCTATCGCTCCAGAAATCCAGTGCGCTCCACAGTCCAGTACGGTCGTTGCTCATCTTCCCACTCGCCCGAGGTTGGTGTCCTCGAGCCCTACCACGCAGTTTCGAGAGCACACGCATCAGAGTCTCAGTGCATTCCAGTTCAGTAGGCCTGTAGCTCTTCCCGCGATCGCCGTGAGGTGCGTGTCCTCGCCCGTACAAGCCGGCCCTGTTACTGACAGGCAACGATCAAAGGCTCGTGCGCTTCCACAGTCCAGTCGGCCTGTGCCTCTCCGTCATCGCCCTGATGGATGGTGTCTCAGCCGGTACACACAGGTCTGCACCACGCATCAGGTCCAGTGCGCTTTTCAAACGTCCAAGCTTCCAGCGACAGTTCCAGTCAGAGCCTTCGCCGGTGAGAGTCCAGTACAGAGCTTCCGGCGACAATTACCAGCTCCAGAGCTTCCCGGGGACAGTAGCAGTCGGAACTTCCGGCGACAGTTCCAGTTCATGAGACTTCCGGTCACAGTTCCCAGTCCAGAGTTCCGCGACAGTTTTCAACAATTCCGGATACCTCCTGCGACGTTTCACAGTCCCCGGAACCCTTCAACGATGGGCCACAGTCGGAACCTCAATGACGGGCCCAGTCTGGAACCTCAAGCGACGTCCACAGTCCCGGAACCTCAAGGCGATCCCAGTTCCGGGACCTCGCGACGGTCCCAGTCCGGGTCTCGCGAGAACGGTTACCCAGTCGGGGCTCCGGCGATGATCCGCGTCGGTTCCTACACAGGCGAGGGCCTCAGCGTACAGAGGGGGGGCGGGAGTCCAGAACCGAGAGCCGCCAACCAAGGGTAGATGCCCACCCAGACCTCCCATAGGTTC
>NC_036843.1:17937742-17967841 GCF_002910315.2 Salvelinus sp. IW2-2015
TATAGGTTCAGGTTTGCGGCCGGGAGTCCGCACCTTTGGGGGGGGTACTGTCACGCCCTGACCTGAGATATGTCTGTTTTCTTTATATTTTGGTTCGGTCAGGGTGTGACTAGGGTGGGTACGTTAGTTTTGTATTGTCTAGGTTTTTTTTGTATGTCTAGGGTTTTGTAGGTCTAGGTGATTTGTATGTCTATGGTGGCCTGATATGGTTCCCAATCAGAGGCAGCTGTTTATCGTTGTCTCTGATTGGGGATCACATTTAGGTAGCCATTTTCCTTTGGGTTCTTATTCTATGTTTAGTTGCCTGTCTGCACTATTCATATAGCTTCACGTTTCGTTAGTTTTGTTGTTTTGTTAGTTTGTTCAGTGTTCTTTCTTTAATAAAAGAAGAATGTACGCATACCACGCTGCACTTTGGTCCGATCTTTATGACAAACGTGACAGTGTGTMTGTGTATGTATGTATGTGTGTGTGTTTGCGTGTGTGCACATGCGTTGGGTCCAAACAGTGATGATTTCACGGATTCAGATATTTCCCCCTGAAGAATTCTGAACYTCGTAATAGGTTCAATTTACCTTTTGTCTTTTTCATATCATAGATAGATGAGTCATTTGTACCCAGAAACCTCAAATGTCACCCAACACAATTCAGCTCTTTATCTTTGAAAATGTCACATCTTTATTATGTCTCTTCCTCCGTCAGTCATTGCAGTCCCAGAGTGATCCCGGTCAGGCTGATGTGTAACTGTCTGTAAGGTGAGCAGCAGACTACAAAATATACTGAAAATAAGTTAAAAGCCCAAATTAGCTGAAGTTATGTAAGTTCCAAAACAGAGCTACTTCTGGTTTGGAAGTAGGGAAAGGAATGCAGTTGACAAAAGTAAACTCACTCTGTCATAGTACTGTACTTCTAACTTCACTGCACTCCTTTCCCTCCCTCACCAACCAAAAGTAGCTGTCTTGCAAGTTAGGCACACAAGCCATTACTATGCTATCATCATTTTGGAGCCTGCAGTGGTTCTACTACCTATGTTATTTCCTTCCTTCTTCCAACAGCAAAGAGAGACAATCGTCTGTGAGATGAACAAACATACTGTGTATTCAGCATACAGATCCTCCTCTCATTCAGAAGCTGATTGTTGTTTAGTCTCATGTCTGATATCCTTAATCATAATCACACCCACCCATGACCACTGGTGCTGTATGTGTGTGTGTGTGCGTGCGTGCGCGTGTGTGTGTGTGTGTGCGTGCGTGCGTGCGTGCGTGCGTATGCTCCCACTCAACCATAGCAGCCATCTTTCATCTCAGCACGTTGAGGTTCTAAGGTTGTGTGTGCGTGTGCGTGCATGCATCTGTGTGTGTGTTCTCATAGTCTTGTTTTGGTAGTTTAGCCGCTGGTGGGACATGATAGGCTGCCTCATCTAATGGGATTAATCCGCCGTGGACAAGCATCCAGCAGCAGCATCATTAAAATAATAATTACAAGACAGAGTACATGATTAGCCTCCCTATCATCCCTTTGGGTTAAGGGGGTCTATATGAGAATGAAAGCTTTCTCTATTCCTATTCATATGGTATGCTAGTGATCCTAGAAACTCTCAGTGCCAGTCCTGTTCAAATTAAGTAGCCATTTCAGTAGAGACTCTCATTGAGCATGCTTTTTAGTCCAGGGCTAAGATGAATGTGTTTGGGAAACCTACCCTTTGAAGTGAAGTACTGCTCATGAATTTGCTATGTATGGGTTATGGATGTGTTATGAAGTTATTATGTATATTGGTACATTTAAAATAAAGCTATATCCATGTGCAAACCTTGGCTGGTTAATTATCTATGTAAATATTCAAACACTTAAACCAGACCAATATCATGTTTCCAGAACATTCAACTGAAGGACAGAGAGCTACAATATACCATGCCATCATTCGGATTCGCATTGCACCACCATAAGCAATAAGAAATATTCAAAGGAAATTGATACTTGTAACATGCCCATGAATGACTCAGCTCTCCTCCATCTCCAGAGCTCAGCTACATGTTCCCTGGTGGGAGAGACACGTACTTGACGTTATTGGGTCTCACCTCTCAAGTAGCGTTGTTCAGTCAGTCACCTAAATTGCATCTGGCTGACAAAGTCTCATCTCATCGTACTGGGACGGCTAAAAACCAGGCTGCATTCTCTTATTATTTATTTTAGAAAACCATGAGAGTGACRATGAAGTTAAAAAAGAGTGAATGAAACAGAGGAATAGTTAATTGATGTCCGACAAAAGGGGATCTTTAAAAAATAATTGGGATGAATTTTAAGAAAGGTTTTAGGTAGGTTTTAAGAAAAAGTATTTGAGATTAGTTTACAGCAGCATTCATGTTTGACTGATTGACTCTATGGTGAGTCATACTCATAACCTACAGGGTTAAATATCGCTCAAGTTGTACAGAATCACATGATGCAAGTGGATAAATTGACCAACAGTTAACCCTCCTACAAGTGAGGCAATTGCACCTCTRATTAGCCAGCTAAAGAGCCGTTATAAGTGACAGACTTTGCTGGCGTTTACTCTCACGTGTGTGCACGCAGGCACACACACACACACACGCACATGCACAGACAGTACACACTCGCAAATAAAAACTTCACACACATTCTTATCATCATCCCTTAACTCTCACACAGAAATAATGCATTCTTCTTTTGTGTGCATTGTCAAAGCATAATCGTTATTTCAAAGGGTCAGAATTGTAATTATGTTCTAATTAACTCCAGTAAAACAATGAACAGCTGCACTGGCCTGATATGTGAGAGAGAATGTCTCTGCTGAAACGAGGGCCATTATCAGCACCATCACAGTAAGGGTCTCTCTCTCTCTTCTCTCTCTCTTTCTATCTCTGCAGACTGAGACCCATGGTGACACAGGCCATTTTTTTTATTTTCAATGTCTACCTCAGCTGGATAGAAATTGGTGTTGCAACAAAGAGCTCAGAAACTCACTCAGAAAACATTGCAGTCTGGCCAGAGCTGTGTTTTCCCAACTACAAAAACCCTGTTTGCAAAATGTTTAAAGCCCCCATGCAGTCTTTTAATTTATTTTGAAATTATCACTGTATATCTAATAAATTATTGTGTGTGTTGCATGAAAATAACTCCAAATATATTAATGTGTGATTATTAATACAATTTTAAATATATTTACATAGAGTACACAGCCCTGATTGACGAATAGGATTTTGTAGCCTATCCAACTTAACCTTCAAAGTAGGAGGATACATATGCAATTAGAAAATGACTGGTCATTGGTCAAAATAATCAGACCATAATCAGATTGTGATGTCATGCTGTGGGCCAAAAGCTCCATCCCACCTAAACAGGCTGAAATCCCAGGCAAAAAAAATAATAAAATAGAAATATCTTACACTAAAAGGGCATTATCATAATTTCATAGTGTTATTTCGACCTCATAGTGTATAACAGGACAGTCACGMTTTTGACTGCAATGCCTCTTTAAAAAGTGTGTGAATGCTAAAACATGTTTATCCTAACTTGAACACAGCAGATGAAATGTGCAGGTCATGAAGAATTTATTTACCTGACTCAGTAGGGCAAAGGGCAGTCTAGCAAGTCTGAAAAGTGTGTTATTCAGTTCTAGTGAAGCAATAAAGACAAGACAAAAAGTCAAAAGAATATATTCATTTTATTATTCCTAGAAGACCAAACCTCTGACTCTCAGACCTTCATCTTTATTGTGATCTCCTCCGTCATCCTTCAATAAAAATCCTATTTTGTCTGAACATCTGCCTCTGACTCCAGAAGGTGGAAGTTTGAGTCTAGCAATAGATAGAAAGTTGTTTTGGAGATTTTGGTTTAAAGCATATCCCAAACCTTAACCATTAGCTTAACCATTCGGAGTTAATGCCTGACCTTAAGATTTTGGAGTTAATTCAAATTTAATGCCTAAACTTAATCTTAAACATTTTGGAATTTCACGTTTGCAACAACTTCGAAATTTGACGTTTGAGAAACATGGATGAACGTCCAATTCTGACGTGAGACTGTGAGTGCTAGTTGTTTTTTTCTGTTTAGTATTACATACAAATTATTGCAGTCTTTTCCTATAGTGCTGCATACACTTCATTATATTTGCAGAATTGTCAGCAGTTCAATTTACTAATCTGATATCCYCCTGAGTTTGTTTTGGTAGGTAGTCCTTTTTTAATTTCAGAGTTTATGGAGTGTGGCAGTCTGCTTATCTTCCCGCAGCCCATTTGCGAGGAATCACGTTTTAAGCTGTCCTCTCTTTTTGGTCATAAAGTTTGCTTAATGTAAAAAAAATATACATTAATCCACAAGCCTGACAATTTACCTAGCAGAAATATCCACTCGACCAAAACCAGGCTAGTAAGCAGCTGTTGATGCAACTGACACAACACTGAACAAAGCTTCTTATAGAAAATGGCCTCATTTATTAAAAGTGATTTCCTAAAATCATCCACATCGATTATAGCATAAATCTTCACTCTGGAGCGTGGAGCGTGGCYCAGCAGTAGTGCTGCAATCTACCAAGCACATATTGTCCATGGGCGACATGGGTTCGAATTCCACCTATGACACTTACCAACTTTTTTCCATCTACAACTGTAATACATTCTCAACTGTCGGAAGGAAGGAATAAAATACCTAAGGAGGATGAGGATTCTAAAAAGTACTGTAGCTTCTGCTACTTACAAGGTGCTTTGTGTTGTTCAGAAAGCAGTTCCTTCTGTATCATAAAACAAATAACGGTTCCTGTTAAAGTTTCACTTAACTGCCAGATCCATGTTTGATGTAGAGTCATTTGTTCTGAGAATTCTCTACGCGTCTGTGAGCGACGATGCAATTATGTTGAACCGGCGCAGTACTGTTTATTGTGAAGCGACATTTCCTTGATAAAGTGTAATCAAACAAGAAAAGGGTATTTTGTTCTTAAATMATATTGTAAATTGTAATGTTAGAGTAATGTCCTTCATGGAGTTATCAGAATTGTATGGGAAGGTCTGCTCAATCCAAGAGTACAACCAATTGATTACAGCTTTGCCCCAAAAATAGAGAAGACGGGTGGCAGCGGGAGGAGTAGGGAACTGGTCTGTCTGCCAAATATAAAGGATCAAAACTGGCAGAGGAATAAAAATAGCATAAATAGGAAAGTATACCAGTTTCATTTGAGGACCAGGATGTTGACAACTGTGCCATARAGATTGCAAAATAATTTTGGGGATGTACCGATTCCATTGTATGAGTTGATATATTAAACAATGCAAGATTCAAGACTTGCCACCAACAAAATGTTGAATATTTGGGGCATAAAATCATTGAAGCTGCAGATTTTGTTGTGAGGATACAGAATCAATAGACCATTTATTTTGGTATTGCCCTCAGGTAGCCTGTTTCTGGTCTCAGGTTCAGGAATGGCTGAAAATGCATAGCATTGATCTAAAATTGACCCTAGAAATAGTACTGTTAGGAGATCTGGAGAGACCGGGTCAGTCAATTACTAATTACTAAGTATTTATCTTCAACACGCAATCTGTAGATTCTATTCGATTAGATAGATTGAAATTGTACGTTAAACATCATAGCATAGTTGAAAGATATGTGTTGCGTAGAAACACGAAGTGGGTGGCCAGCAGAGATAGATGGGATGGGCTGATGGAAGCTGAGGGTTGGTATGTGGAATTGGAGACAAGTGGGAGTGGAGTTGCTGTGTGAGAGAGAGAATGATGGTCAAAAGATAAAGGGGGAAAAAAAGTCAAAATGAACATAATAAAAGTACATTTGAATGACACTAAGTGGCAGTGTTTTTACAACTAATGGCGGTTTGCCTGAGGCTGATGCCGTGCAGGTGTTTGTACACATGCATATACACACACTCTCATTCAAATAAACACATACAAGAACACACACATACATGTTATAGTGCCAGACATGCACACAAAATTATATACAGTTGACATTGCTGTTATGATTTCAGTTGTCCTTGATGTCCTTTGTTTTACATTTATTATTTGTAATTATTTTTTTTGCATTTTTGTTTGCTGTTTTCTTCTGTCTTTTCCTTTTTTCTCTTTAGTTCATTCTCTTGGTTGTTGGTGCATTGGGGGGTTCTTGGGGGTGGGGAATTTGTATTTCTTTTTTTTCTTCCGGGGCGGGGGGTGGACTGTGGGAGGGGTCTCAAATGGTTGAGGGACAGCTATTGGGGACCTGTGGGGGGATCGGGTTTCACAAGATTGTGATCATGAAAAAGGAAACTATGACATATATTTTATATCACTATTATGCACACGCACCCTCACACATAAGGATGGCTGCGGAAAGACTGATACATGTTTGACAGTGTCTTGATGCCGTATTGTTTGTCCTTCATGTTCTAATACTTTAATTTCCTTGTGTTTTTTTGTTTAAAAAAAAGAAGAAATAAAGAAACCCCTTCTGTCAATAGTACCATTCCCCATTAGAATGTCATCCAATAGTTGGTGAGCCCACAGGACAGAGCAAGCATTTACATGTTAGTGCCTCTAGGCTAAACTTATGCAGTCAGCCCTCTGAGTTATAGTGCCAGAGGACAAACAGAAAGCCAACATCAAGTCAAGAAGACATTTGGCCCTGCATACCATAGAGCTACTCTTCTCTTCTCATTGATTTTTATTTTTTACGGATCAATGACGTTCTACTTTGGGGTATTACATGCTATGTACACACATGGTGTTTTATGAAAATAAAGTCAAAGATGTATGTCTGTCCTTTTATAAAGACATAGGCCGTGTCCGAATACTTGTACTTGCGTTCTAAACAGTAGGCATTTTGGGAATGCAAAAAAATATTGTTTTATAGTATGTGAAATTTTGAAAAATGTTGTATGCTTTAAATGCCAGGATGTAATACTCATTTCGGCTTTTCCTCTAGTAGAATTCGCTGAACTCCATTGAGGAAGAGAATCACTATGAGGCCCACGTGTGTCTGACATCAGCTGAGGGGACAAGTGAGAATCAACCCAATTGCACATTAAATGACAGATTCTCACTAGGATTTACATTTTACATTTACATTTAAGTCATTTAGCAGACGCTCTTATCCAGAGCGACTTACAAATTGGGATGTGCCTAGTATGCTGATATGTTGCTTATTGTAATTGTTTTTACTAAACAGTACATTCTAAATAGTATGTAGTACGATTAGTGCACAGTATGCAATTTAAGTAGTAGGCATGCCAGATTTAAGACACTGCCATACAGTATCAAGAAAACAATAGAATTGAGAACATGTTTATTTCATGAGGAGAGCTCAGTCACAGGCATTCAGCCGTGAGAAAGAGACAGAAAGAGAGAACGAGAAAGTCTGATCAAATTTTATGTTCCGGGAATTTTTTTGTTGTTAAAATGGACCAGTTTTTATCTGGTAACAATTTATTTTAAGTATAGCGTCATAACACTGTCCTGACTAGAGGCTCCCATGCCCATAGCGGGCAAAGGGGCATGTGCCCACTCAGATGTGACATATTTAATTTTTTWAAATGTAATTACAATTGTTGTTGTGGTTCTTTCTCTGTAATACTACTAGCCACCTAGCAATTTTATGAAGTTAGCTTTAGCTAGCCCAGATAGGTTCCCAGGCTCCCAACCTCATAACTAGATACCAAGAAGCCATTTCAGGCTATCAATAAAGTTATAGTAGTTAGCTTGTCTAACTATTTTAGCTGGTATGCCTGCTGGCAAGYTTGGTACATTTTAGAAAAGTAAGCAATAACTAAATGTACTGAATAAGACTCATATTACTTTAAATATTTTACCCAGATTATAGCAGCGATGCAGAGAAGCATATAGAGTTACAGTCAAAAGTCAGGACACATCTGCGCACAGTTTTTCTTTATTTTTAATATTTTCTACATTGTAGAATAATAGTGAAGACAACAAAACTATGAAATAACACATATGGAATCATGTAGTAACCAAAATAAGTGTTAAACAAATCAAAATATACAGTTGAAGGCGGAAGTTTACATACACTTACGTTGGCGTCATTAAAACTTGTTTTTCAGCACTCCGCAAATTTCTTGTTAACAAAACTATGGTTTTGGCAAGTAATTTTTCCAACAATTGTTTACAGACACGATTATTTCACTTATAAATCACTGTCACAATTCCAGTGGGTAAGAAGTTTACATACACAAAGTTGTCTGTGCCTTTAAACAGCTTGGAAAATTTCAGAAAATGATGTCATGGCTTTAGAAGCTTCTGATAGGCTAATTGACATCATTTGAGACAATTGGAGGTGTACCTGTGGATGTATTTCAAGGCCTACCTTCAAACTCAATGCCTCTTTGCTTGACATTCTTTGGACCTCAGAAAAGAAACTGTAGACCTCCACAAGTCTGGTTCATCCTTGGGAGCAATTTCCAAGCGCCTCAAGGTACCACATTCATCTGTAACAGTACACAAGTACACAGCTGTCTGCAGAGCTGGTAAGATTGTATCCCCCATATATATAAAACATTCTATTAGTTGCAAGAATTTTGTATAGTAATTTAAATAKAAAAAATTGAAGTTTTGAATCCGGCGTTGTTTTGCGTATCAATTCATAAACCATGTGCCATGGAATAGGTACATCCAAAATCTCTTCCCAACTATTTTGCAATTTATATGGCACAGCTGTTAGTTTTTTGGTCCTTAAATGAAATTGGTATATGTTTTTAATTTATCACACTTTTCTTTAACCATTTATGTTCTTTAACACAGGGCCGACATACAAGTTCCTTACTTTTTCCCCCTTCTACTTGCCTCTTCCATTTTTGTGGTAKTGCTGCAATTAATTGGTTGTAATTTTGGGTAGAGCAGACATTTCCATATGTCTGTGTTAGCTGCATGTGTGACATATCTCCACCAGTCCTATTTATGATATCATTCACAAAAATTATACCTTTTTWAAAAATGTATTCGATAAATACAGTTTTTTTGATCAATTAGTATATTTGAATTTAACCACAATATTTGTTGACTATTTGTTCCGTCCTTTCAGGTGGATTAAACTGAAATTGCAACCAACTTTCTAAGGCTTGTTTAAAAAAATAAAGATATTTTGGAGATTATTTCCTTTTCAAACAACCGAAAGTGAGCAGGTGTAATCTGAATAAAGGAGAAAAGGCCCTTCTTGAATATAGGATGAGACATTCGTACCAATTGACTAGAGAACCAGTTTGGAACCAGTATAACTTTTTTTTTTTGCCATTCCAAATAAAATTGAATATTTTTTGTTCATATATAAGTTAAACAATTTAAAGGCAATGCGAACAAATACCAATTGTGTGTATGTAAACTTCTGACCCACTGGGAATGTAATGAAAGAAATTAAAGCTGAAATAAATCATTCTGTCTACCTTAATTCTGAAATTTCACATTATTAAAATAAAGTGGTGATCCTAACTGACCTAAGACAGTGAATTTTTACTAGGATTAAATGTCAGGAATTGTGAAAAACAAATTTAAATGTATTTGGCTAAGGTGTATGGAAATCTCAGACTTCAACTGTACCTACACATACGCTACGGTCACAAGACGCAAGCCTCCTTACTGTCTCTAGAATTTCTAAGCAAACAGCTGGAGGCAGGGCTTTCTCCTATAGAGCTCCATTTTTATGGAATGGTCTGCCTATCCATGTGAGATACGCAGACTCTGTCTCGACCTTTTAAAAACTTTATTGAAGACTCATTTCTTCAGTAGGTCCTATGATAGAGTGTAGTCTGGTCCAGGAGTGTGAAGGTGAACGGAAAGGCAATGGAGCAACGAACCGCCCTTGCTTTCTGCCTGGCTGGTTCCCCTCTCTCCACTGGTATTCTCTGCCTCAAACCCTATTACAGGGGCTGAGTCACTGGCTTACTGGTGCTCTTCCATGCCGTCCCTAGGAGGGGTGCACCACTTGAGTGGGTTGAGTCACTGACATGATCTTCCTGTCCTGGTTGGCGGCCCCCCTTGGGTTCGTGCCATGGACGAGATCTTTGTGGGATATACTCAGCCTTGTCTCAGGATAGTAAGTTGGTGGTTGAAGTTTTCCTCTATGGTGTGGGGAATGTGCTTTGGCAAAGTGGGTGGGGTTATATCCTGCCTGTTTGGCCCTGTCCAGGGGTATTGTCGGACGGGGCCATAGTGTTTCCCGACCCCTCCTGCCTCAGCCTCCAGTATTTATGCTGCAATAGTTTATGTATCGGGGGGCTAGGGTCAGTCTGTTATATCTAGAGTATTTCTCCTGTCTTATCCAGTGTCCTGTGTGAATTTAAGTGTTTTCTCTCTCTCGATCTCTCTCGGCGGAGGAGGACCTGAGCCCTGCTTGTTGTTTGGGGTTTTAGGCTGGGTTTCTGTGCAGCATTTTGTGACATCAGCTGATGTAAGAATGGGTTTAGAAATACATTTGATTGATCTCTCTCACCATCCGCATTGACACCCATCTCTGTGAGCGTCGGAGGGAAAGAGTAGGTAGGGTTGCATGCACCATAACATCTGCTTCAGTGCCTCGTCCTCCTCCTCCATCTGCATCCCTTTCCAAGGCTCTTCCAGGTCCTYAACCCATGCATCTCGGCCGGGCCCATCTCTCTCCAGAGGAGAGGCAGCGGCAATTCCGTGCTAGGAAATGCCTATACTGTGGCCAGGTTGGTCACGTTGTCTCCACTTGTTCCCTGCGTCGAGCAAAAGAGAGGGCTCGGCAATAGTGGGAGATATACTGTTGAGCCAAATCGCCTGCCCATCTTCCCCCAGACCCCTGCTTGAAGTCAACCTTGTGTGGCAGAGCCAGGCTTTTCCCTCTGTCTGCTCTCATCAATGTGGGTGCGACGGGAGCTTCCTGGACCGAGGTGTCGTTACCCAGTTAGGCCTGGACACTGTCCCAGTCGATTCACCCCTCGATGCCAACGCTGTCAACGGACAGCTTCTCGCCCGTGTCTGTGAGAGAACCGTCCCAGTCATCCTGCGTCTCTCTGGAAACCACCAGGAAAAAAATCAGTTTCCACATGATCGACTGTCCTTACTCCCCCCTGGTTCTTGGCCATCCATGGRTAAAGCTACACAACCCACAGATTGACTGGACCCCCGGAAAGGTAACCCCTTGGAGTTAGTTTTGTCACTAATTGTCTACATTCTGCCCTTCCCTCTGCCTTGTCTGTGCCCCAGTTCATTCCAGAACCTGCGGACCTGTCATCAGTTCCTCCCGAGGATTACGATCTAGTTCTTGTGTTCAGCAAGCACCGCACCCTGTCGCTGCAGTCTCATCGGCCGTGCGACTGCGCCATTGACCTCCAGCCTGGAGCTCCTCTTCCCAGTAGTCGGTTATTTAACCTCTCTCGACCCGAGCAAGAGGCTATGGAGACGTACATCAAGGATTCTCTGGCTGCAAGACTTGTCAAGCCATGTTCCTCCCCGATAGGTGCTGGGTTTTTCTTTATTAAGAAGAAGGATGGGTCACTGAGGCCATGCATAGACTTCGGTGAGCTAAATAATATCCCAGTAAAGAACAAATACCCCTTGCCACTCATCAGATCTGCTTTTGCCCCCCTCCATGGTGCCACGCTATTTACCAAACTCGACCTCCGGAATGCCTACCACCTTGTCTGCATAAGAGAGGGGGACATGTGGAAGACTGCGTTCAACACACCACTGGGTCACTGAGGTTTTGTTCATGCCTTTTGGTCTTACTAACGCCCCTGCTGTTTTCCAGAACCTAGTCAATGATGTGCTGAGGGATGTGATTGGACGCTTTGTTTTTGTCTATTTATATGTGTTACGAATCCCTTTGGCCCTACAGTCTAGGGGGATGGCAACGAGACCCGTAACATAACTCATGCAAATTATAACAGTGAAAAAGTAACAGTGAGAACAAATAACCACAGACAACTTAAATCTACCGTCAAACTGTAACGGTTGTCGTTGTGTGGAAGGAGAAGAGGACCAAAGTGCAGCGTGGTACGTATTCATATAATTTTAATAAAGAATGAATACTGAACATAAACAACAAACCGACAAACAAACAGTTCTGTAAGGTGCAAACAAAAAATAACTACCCACAACCCATAATGGGAAAACAGGCTACCTAAGTATGATTCTCAATCAGAGACAACGATAGACACCTGCCTCTGATTGAGAACCATACTAGGCCAAACACATAGAAATATAACGACTAGAACAAAACATAGAAAAACAACATAGAATGCCCACCCCCAACTCACGCCCTGACCAACTCAAATAAAGACATAAAAAAAGGAACTAAGGTCAGAACGTGACAGTACCCCACCCCCCCCCCTTTTCCCACAAACAAACAGTCATGAAGCACAACAATACATACTCACATAATTCCAGATAAATGTGACATGTATGAACAGAAACCAAAAGAGAGATCTCTGCATACAAAGAGAGTTTGATACACAGAGTTTGAGACACAGATAGATTGATCTCCAGAGAAAACTGAATGGGTTTTTAAACCAAGGGAAAAGGGATGTATTGGTAATGGAAACAGGAGGAGGTGTGTCTTCTGATTGATGACTGATTGGTGACGATTGAATGATGATTGCCACCTGTGAGGGGAGAAGGAGAGAAAGAAATACACACACAGGATACACACAGGATTCCTGTATCCGTAACAATATGACATCCTGATTTTTCTCCAAGGACCCTGAGGCTCACCAGCAACACGTTCGCCAAGTTCTTAACTGCTGTTGGAGAATACGTTTTTTGTTAAAGCTGAAAAATGTGAGTTCCATGCTGCCTCAGTGTCTTTCCTGAGTTATATAATTGCACAGAGACAGTTACGAATGGACCCCGCCAAGTCATGGCAGTCACAGAGTGGCCTGCACCCTCCAACCTGAAGCAGCTACAGCGTTTCCTGGGTTTGCACATTTTTACAAACGTTTCATCCGCAACTACAGCCGTCTGGCTGCACCTTTCACCACTCTCACCTCCACCTCCACTCTATTCCACTGGACTCCTGAGGCAGAGGCAGCATTCCTGGAACTCAAGTGTTGCTTCACCTTCGCTCCGGTCCTTACTCAGCCCGACGCAGGACTCCAATTCACGTGGAGGTGGACGCCTCTGACTCCGGGGTAGGTGCTGTTCTGTCTCAACTTCCCTCTCTGATCAGATGGTCCACCCATGTGCATTCTTTTCCTGTAAGCTCTCACCTGCAGAGAGGAATTTTGACATCAGAAACCGGGAACTCCTGGCAGTTAAGCTGGCTCTTGAGGAATGGTGTCACTGGCTGGAGGGCTCTGTCCCCCCTTCATCGTGTGGACTGACCATAAAAACCTGTCCTACATCCAGACCACCAAATGTCTGAACTCCCAGCAAGCCAGGTGGGCCTTGTTCTTCGGTAGATTTAATTTCACACTCACTTATCGGACTTGGTTCAAAGAATACCAAGCCTGATGCCCTCTCCCGCCAGTTCACCACCGACAACACGGGTACCAAGCCAGAAGCCATTGTGCCATCCACCTGCATCATTGCCGCCGTCGCCTGGAGATCGAGTCCCGTATCCGCCAGGTCCAGCAGAACGAGCCTGACCTGGGTAACGGTCCTAGGAATGCTCTGTTTGTTCCAGATTGTGTTCGCTCTGAGGTTCTGCAGTGGGGCCATTCTATTCAACTCACCTGTCACCCTGGTATGAACCGGACCCTCGCCTTCCTGCGTCAGGGCTTCTGGTGGCCCACCATGGAGAGAGATGTCCGGGAGTTTGTCTCAGCCTGCTCGGTTTGTGCTCGGAACAAAACCTCCACTAAACCCACTTCCGGGCTGCTGCGCCCTCTCCCATACCCAGTCGCCCATGGACACACATAGCTCTGGACTTCATCACTGGCCTTCCCCCATCTAATGGTAACTCCGTCATCCTTACCATTATTGACCGGTTTCCAAAGTGGCTCACTTCATTCCCCTCCCCAAGCTCCCGTCCCCAGAGAGACTGCGGACCTGCTAGTACCCATGTGTTTTGACTGCATGGCATTCCCACTGACATCGTTTCTGACAGGGGACCCCAGTTTACCTCACAGGTATAGAGATCCTAATGTTCAGCTCTTGGTATCAATGTCAGTTTTTTCTTCTGGATATCACCCCCAGACCAACGGCCAGACCGAATGGGCCAACCAAGAGATGGAGACTGCCCTACGCTGCGTGACTTCTGCATATTCTACGATCTGGACCTGAGAAATAGTCCGTTTACCTGGGAACGTTATTTTTTTTTTTTAAAGAAATCTGACCCCTAGCGTCAAGAAGGTTTTTAATTAACTTCCCATGGAAAATTTCAGAAAAAAATCCAGAAATTTGCCAGAAAGTTTCCGACCCCTTGCAACCCTACAGGCTAAGCGCATTAGTTCCAGTGAAGGGAAATCTTAACACTACAGCATGCAATGACATTCTAGACGATTCTGTGCTTCCAACTTTGTGGCAACAGTTTGGGGAAGGCCCCTTCCTGTTTCAACATGACAATGCCCCCGTCCACAAAGCGATGTCCACACAGAAATGGTTTTCGAGATCGGTGTGGAAGTACTTGACTGGTCTGCACAGAGCCCTGACCTCAACCCCATCGAACACCTTTGGGATGAATTGAAATGCCGACTGCAAGCCAGGCCTAATCGCCTAACATCGGTGCCCGACCTCACTGATGCTCTTGTGACTGAATGGAAGCAAGTCCCTGCAGCAATGTTTCACCATCTAGTGCAAAGCCTTCACAGAAGCCTTCCCAAAAGTGGAGGCTGTTTTAGCAGCAAAGGGGGGACCAACACAATATTAATGTCAATGATTTTGGAATGAGATGTTCGACAAGCAGGTGTCCACATACTTTGATAATGTACTGTATATTGCATTATTTTATAGCTGGTTATGACACTGTCAAAACCTACAAAACCTCCCACACAAGGCAAACTCTTACATTTTAGTCATTTAGCAGACATTTACACCATTGCCTACTTGTAAACATTATGTTTATGTTCTACAAAATGTCCTGAAATTGGACATATTATTGCCATTGTAATTGCGCACACATTGATGTCAGACATATACCCACTTCACCGCTCTGTTGCTGATGAKTGGGATGAATGCAGGAGCAGATTTCAGGACAAGGACAAGACATTCTCTTTGTGACTGATGACTGACATACTGTACGTAAGGGCATGTACGTGATAGGCATATCTGGCTTACATGATTATAATGATCATAATGCTTTTTGGCAGGGTCATAAAGTTTATTTACTTAGTCCCAAGTAAAGTGACACAGGATGGTCATAATGTTCGTTGTTGATATTGTTATTGTGCTGCATTGTTGAGAGTTAGCAAGCAAGCGTTTCACTGTACCGTGGTGTGCACTTGACCAATAAACTTAGATTTGATTTATACTCAGAATCCTAAAGTGTTTTTCGTCGCCCCTCTAGTGTGAAATAAGACTGTGTGTTACCTTCAGTGAGAAAATCCGCTTCAGAATCTTGCTACATGCAAACAACAAAACAACAGTCTGTGCCCCTCAACAATAGGCTAGCTGTGAGAAGGCAGCAATGGAGATGGAGCCATGGAATGCGCCGCAAATGGCACTCTATTCCCTATGTATTATAATGCTCTTGACCAGGGTCCATAAGGCTATGGTCAAAAGTAGTGCACTATATGGGGAATAGTGTGCCAATTGGGACACATACATGGAGATGGAGCCTTGTCAGTGAGAGGCGGGATGGGGGCGGAGAGTGGAGAGAGGTGGGCAGGGATTGGGGATGTGTTTGTGTGAAGGTGTTGCTCCAGCACATCCTGTATGTTTTATTAATGAGCTCCCTAGCTCCTGACGATCCCAGCGTGTTAATCAATTTCAGACATGCACTCTTCTCATCTCAGGTACCAGATCCTCCCCCCGTCCGTGTTTTTTTTCTTCTTTATATTAATTTCTATGCAGAGTAGTGAAATTCCTCAAAGTCATCTGTGCAAAGTTTTTTCAATCAGTCACTCATTTGTTGTTTCTCCATGACACCTGGCACTGGTCTTCAGGGTGGAAGAAATCTAAATGGTTGTTGCATATTGTGAGTCAGGCCTGCTGTAGAAACATCCCCGCCTGTCTCTCTGTGTGTGTTTTTATGTGTGTGAGTGCGCATGCGTGCATGTGTTCGTGACCTCCTGCAGACAGCACGGAACTACTTCAGAATCTATAATACGGACTATTTTCCTTTACCCTTTTTTGTTCTATGAACATTTGAGTAGAACCCATTGATGCAAAGCTCTCCCTTTCATATTTGGCCTATTGAAGAGCATTTAACTTCTCTGGGAAATGTTGGACGGTAGTGTCCCACTTGGCCAAAGGCCAGAAAAAATGTAYCGCGCCAAATTCAAATGTATTACTATAAAAAAACAATATTTCATGAAATCACAAATGAAAGACACCATATTAAAGCTACACATGTTGTGAATCCAGCCAARATGTCTGATTTCAAAAAGGATTTACGGGGAAAGCACACCAAACAATTATGTTAGCTCAGTACATAGCCACAGAAAAACACAGCCATTTTCCCAGCAAATAGTAGTCACAAAAAGCAGAAATAGAGATAAAATTAATCACTAACCTTTGATGATCTTCATCAAATGACACTCATAGGACATCACGTTACACAATACATTTATGTTTTGTTCGATAATGTGCATATTTATATCCACAAATCTCGGTTTACATTGGCGCCATGTTCAGAAATGCCTCCAAAATATCCGGAGTAATTGCAGAGATCCACGCTCAAAATAAAGAAATATTCATCATAAACTTTGATGAGATACATGTTTCACATAATAATTAAAGATACACTTGCTCTTAATGCAACCGCTGTGTACAATTTCAAAAAAACTTTATGTAAAAAGCACACCATGCAATAATCTGAGACGGCGCTCAAACCAACAACATTTTCCGCCATGTTGGAGTCAACAGAAATACGAAATTACATCATAAATATTCCCTTACCTTTTATCATCTTCATCAGAATGCACTCCCAGGAATCTAGTTCCATAATAAATTGTTTGTTTTGTTCGATAATGTCCATTACTTATGTCTAAGTAGCTACTTTTGCTAGCATGTTTAGTGCACATGTCCCAAATGCTCGCGCAACTGCAGGCGAACTCGGATGAAAACTTCAAAAAGTTATATAACAGGTCGAATAAAACTGGTCAAACTAAGTAGAGAATCAAGCTTCAGGATGTTTTTATCATATATATCCAATAACGTTCCAACCGGAGCATTCCTTCATGTCTGTAGAAGTTATGAACGCAAGCCGAATTCATGAGGAAAGCGCATGACCAGGACTGGCAATCTGCCAGACCACTGACTCATTCCCTCCCATCGGCCCACAACACAGCATAAGCTTCATTCCACGTTCTAAAGACTGTTGACATCTAGTGGAAGGCGTAGGAAGTGCAAACTGATCCATATCTTACAGGGAATTAAATCGGCGATGAGTTGAACATTGACCAGTCTCAGAATTCTCACTTCCTGTTTGGATTTTTTCTCAGGTTTGTGCCTGCCATATGAGTTCTGTTTATACTCACAGACATCATTAAACAGTTTTAGAAACTCCAGAGTGTTTTATATCCAATAGTTAATAATTTGCATATATTACATCTGGGACAGAGTAGGAGGCAGTTCATTATGGGCACGCAATTCATCCAAAAGTGAAAATGCTGCCCTATCATAAAGAAGTTAAGGCCCTTGTCCAGTATGATATATGAGATGCCTGTGCAGTCTACTCTATGTAATGGTTACAGGACTGGTGGGGGGGGGCAATGTAATGCATGCGGCCTCATATGGTGCAGTGCTTCTGGTCAGGAGAGGAGAGAGAGAGAGATCAAACAACTGTTTTCTACTAACACCCAAGCCTCAGGACCAAGAAACATCCAATCATCAGAATAAACAAATTAACAACACAGTCAAAACAAAACTACATTGGCTTATTGGGAAACACAAAGCAAAATGCAGTGCTATCTGGCCCTAAATCGACAGTACACCCGTGGCTAAATATTTGAACTGGTACTGATCAAAACCTAGAAAAACCTTGAAAAGTACGGGCTCAGTGGAGCACAAGCCTTGCCATTGAGAAGGGTAGACACAGGAAAACTGGCTCCCTGTAGAGGAAAAAGCTGTGCAACACCATGCACAACAGAAAAACTGAGACGGAGCTGCATTTCCTGACAAAATGTTCAAAAATATAAACAATTAGAGAGTTATTTTCCCAAATTGAAACCCTTATTCAGGTTTTGTCAGAATATATCCGGAGATTCTGGGAAAAAGTTGCTACGTTTTCACAATGTATAACCACGATTTTCAGCTCTAAATATGCACATTTTCGAAACAAAGCCATAAATTGTATTGTATAACCTGATGTGTTAGGACTGTCATCTGATGAAGGTTGGTCAAGGTTAGTGAAAAATTATATGTCTTTTGCTGGTTTTTGCGATCGCTAACTTTTGCTGCCTGAAAAATGGGTTGTGTTTTGGCTATTGTGGTAAGCTAATAATATGCTATATTGTTGTTTTCGCTGTAAAAAACTTAAAAAATCTGAAAATATTGGCTCGATTCACAAGATGTTTTCTTTCATTTGCTGTACACATGTATTTTTTCAATAAATGTTTTATGATGAGTATTAGTATTTCACGTTTAGTCTCTGTAATTGTTCTAGCTGCTTCTTGGTGCTATTTGTGATTGTAGCTGCAATGTAAAACATGATTTATACCTGAAATATATGCCACATTTTTCGAACAAAAATAGATTTATTGTATAACATGTTATAAGACTGTCACTGCATAAAGTTGTTTCTTGGGTTAGTGTGACTAATTTTTCCTATCTCTATTTGGTCGGTTTTGTGCAAGCTACCTGTGCTGTGAAAGAAATGTCTGTGCTTTTTTGTATTTGGTGGTGAGCTAACATAAATATACGTGGTGTTTTCGCTGTAAAACATTTTAAAAATCGGACATGTTGGCTGGATTCACAAGATGTTTATCTTTCATTTGCTGTATTGGACTTGTTAATGTGTGAAAGTWAAATATTTCTAAGAAATATTTTTTMAATTTCGCGCGCTGCCTTTTCAGTGGAATGTGGGGGGGGTTCCGCTAGCGGAACCCAGGGGCTAGACAGGTTAAGAGCAGTCCCCAGGGTCCATGCAAAGAGTAATACTTACCAAACAAAGTTCACATCAAAGAATGGGGGAAGTTTTGGTCAGATTTCTTCTCRTCAAAGAAAATGTAATACCTTAAACCAAGGTAGCAAGAGATAGACAGCATCGTGATGATTGCACTGTGTGGACATCACTGGGTTGTTTTTTACCGTCTTCCTCTCCCTTGAACAAATAACAATTACCCAGATTAACAATACCTCTTCTCAACCTAGAAGTGTGGATTCTAAAATCTACATTGTGATGTTCCCAGATGTGCATGGTTTATGCTTGAATTGTGCTCAAAATATGCAATATTGTCACGTTCTGACCCTAGTTCTTTTGTTATTTCTTTGTTTTAGTGTGGTCAGGGCGTGAGTTGGGTGGGTTATCTATGTTTGTTTTTCTATGTTGGTTTTTTCGTTTGGCCTGGTATGATTCTCAATCAGAGGCAGGTGTCGTTAGTTGTCTCTGATTGAGAATCATACTTAGGTAGCCTTTTTCCACCTGGGTTTCGTGGGTGGTTATTTTCCGTGTCAGTGTTTGTCCCACACGGAACTGTTTCGGTTTTAGTTCGTTCACTTTATTGTTTTGTATTTCAYTGTTCAGGTTTGTTCCATTAAATATTCATCATGAACACTTACCACGCTGCGCTTTGGTCCTTCTCTCTTTCTCCCAACGAAGGTCGTTACAAATATACTCTCAAGTTAGTAACAGTTACACAGTAATGCAGAAACACACAATGGGTAGACTGATATAATGTAACATTGATCAGCGGCAAATGTATGGGTAAATCAAAACATTTTGTACTGGATACCAATGTTCCTTGATTGCACTGTAAAAATAGAAAGACTCAAAACACCATAATTGTGTAATGAAACCATGAATAGTACAGTGGAGGCTCCTCGGAGGAAGGGACTATACTAAATATATTCACATGTCAACAAAAAAAACTTGATTAAAACACCTGAACTGACATGTTGTTAATCAAAAGACCAGAGAATGAATCTAGTACTGAAAGCATAAGCTACAGCTAGATAGCACTGCAGTGCATACAATGTGGTAGATGACTCAACTAGAGAGAAAGATAATAGTTGAACAGTTTTTAACAAATGTATTTATTCAAAATGAAGGAGAAGTGAGTGAGAGAGATTGATATATTTCATAGTATTTTTTCACTTTCAGTTACTTAGCTAGCTGTCACACCCTGATCTGTTTCACCTGCCTTGTGCTTGTCTCCACCCCCCATCAGGTGTCTCCTATTTTACCCCATTATCCCCTGTGTATTTATACCTGCGTTTTCTGTTTGTCTGTTGTCAGTTCATCTTGTTTTGTCAGGTCTTACCAGCGTGTTTTCCGTTTCTCCAGTTCTCAAGTTATTGTTTTTAAGTCTTTCCTGTTCRGACCTTTCTGCCTGTCCTGACCKTGAGCCTGCCTGTCGTTCTGTCCCTTATTGACTCTGCCTTGGATTACGAACCTCTGCCTGCCCTCGACCTGCCCTTTGCCTGCCCCTTTGTTATAATAAATATTCTGTGAATCGAACTATCTGCCTCCTTTGTCTGCATCTGGGTCATATCCTGAGTCATGATWGTACGAACTGGCCATGACTGACCCAYCAGATTCAGACCAGCTCCACAACACTGTCTCCCTCCGAGGAGTTACTGCGTAACCTTGTGAAGGGACTCCATACTTTGACCATGCATTCAATATATTGTTGGAAGAATTGTTGGACTGATGCTTTAAAGACATCACGGTAAAAAAATATTACCCTCTACCACTCCTCTCCTCAACTTTTGAACCTCTCCAGGGGGCGACCATTTTCTCGAAGTTGAACCTTTCCGAACGCTTACCATCTGGTTCGGATACGGGAAGGAGATGAGTGGCTACGGCTAGCGGCACTATGAGTACCTGGTTTTGCAATTCGGACTGACCAACGCTCCCGCAGTGTTCCAGGCCCTGGTCAACAACGTGCTCCGTGACATGTTGAACCGGTTCGTGTTTGTCTACCTCGACGACATCCTTATCTCGTTCGGCTCAAGAGCATGTTCTCCATGTCAGACAAGTCCTCCAGTGCCTACTCCAGTACCTACTGGTACTCACCAGTTGTTTGTTAAAGCTGAAAAATGTGAATTCCATCGCTCCACTATCTTTTTTCTGGTATACGTCAACATTCAGATGGATCTTAACAAGGTGAGAGTGGTGGTGGAGTGACCCCAACCCAGCTCCAGAGTGCAGCTTCAAAGCTTCCTGGGGATTGCTAGTTTCTACCGCCGCTTAATTCTGGGCTACAGCACCCTGGCTGTCCCCCTCTCTACACTCACCCAAGGTTCTGTTCACGTGGTCCCCAGCTGCTGACTGGGTGTTTTTGATCTCAAGCATCGATTCACCACAGCCCCATCTTAATCCACCCGGACCCGTCCCGTCAGTTCGTGGTGGAGGTCAACACCTCGGACATTGGAGTGGAGGCCGTCCTGTCCCAGCATTCTACCCAGGACCAAAAGCTCCATCCCTGCACTTTCCTGTCCCATCGTCTTAATCCCGCTGAGAGYACCTACGACGTCGGAAATAGGGAACTTCTTGCGGTCAAGATGGCACTGGAGGAATGGAAACACCGGCAAGAATATCCAATCTAGAATATCTCTGCACCGCCAAGTGCCTCAACTCAAGGCAGGCTCATTGAGCTCTGTTATTCACTCGTTTTAATTCGACCATCTCCTACCGCCATGTGTCCAAGAATGTGAAGCCTGATGCCCTATCCCGCTTGCATTGTTCTGTGGCTACACCGTCTGACCCAGAGACCATCCTCTCTACCTCCTGTCTGGCATTTACACTCATCTGGGGTATCAAGAGCCCCGGTCCTGGAATGTGCTCATTCCTCTAACCTCACCTGCCATTCCAGCTCCCACCAGACCCTGGCTTTCCTCCGACGGTTTTGGTGGCCTACCATGGTTCCTGATGTCTCCACGTTAGTCGCCTCCTGCACTGTGTTTGCACAGAGTAGCACCTCATGGCAACACCACCATCCTTACGGTAGTGGATAGGTTTTCCAAAGCCGGCCATTTCATTCCCCTTCCCAAGTTACCCTCAGCCAAGGAGACGGACCAGCTCACGGTACAGCACGTCTTCCGGATCTATGGACTTCCGGTCGACATGGTCTCCGATCGTGGTCTTCAGTTCTCGTCCAGATTCTGGAAGGTGTTCTACACCCTCATTGAGTCATCGGCCAGGCTGTCCTCCGGGTTTCATCCACAATCTAACGGCCAGTTGAAGCGAGCCAATCAGGACCTGTAGACAACTCTTCGTTGCCTTGTCTCTGCCAACCCCACCACCTGGAGCCTGCAACTCGTGTGGTTGGAGTACGCCCGCAACACCCTTCCCTGCTCGGCCACTGGTCTCTCGCCCTTTGAGTGTTCCTTCGGTTACCAGCCTCCGCTCTTCCCTGAAGTCAGCATACCCTTGGCCCAGATGTTCGTCTGCCACTGTCGGCGTACCGGCAAGAGAGCCCACCGGACCCTGGCTCCCCGCTATCATCTCGGGCAGAGGGTATYGCTCTTCATTCGGGATCTGCTCGTCTAGGTGGTGTCCCGTAAACTGTCCCCCCGCTTTATCGGCCAATTCCTCATCTCTAAAATCCTTAGCCCCACTGCTATTCATCTTCTTTTGCCCAGCACCCTTCGTATACATCCCTCTTGCCATGTGTCTTGGTTTAAACCTTTTGTCTCACAGCCCTTTGTCTCCTGTTTCTTGTTTTCTAGTCGTCCCGGTTCCAACCATTCTGCCTGTCCTGACCCCTTTTGATTTTTTGCCACCAGGGCCCGCTGGTGTAACTGTTAACCTGCTTGCTGACTGTACACTGTACTGAATGATTGTAGCGGATTTACTATGGTATGAAGATTTGACTTAGAATTGTTTTTTCACCTGGTCACAGACAGCTGTTGTGTTGTGTACTGAAGTACACAAGCGAAGGGAAAAGGTGAGAGGAGGAGAGCACGTTTGTATGTGGCTGCTATGAAAGTGAACTTTGTTTGCGGGTGATCAGGGGTGTATTGATTCCACCTATTCTGTTTAAAAACGTTTCTTAAAAGGAAGCAAATAGAAAGAAAAGGGGATAGACGTACCTGAATTTGTCCAATAGAAACTCTTGTTTGCAGCTGTTGGACTAATGATTGCAAGAGTGTGCAATGTGGTATTGAATGTGTCACTGTCTGTCACCTTGATTACAAAAAATGTCTCTCGACCTGTGCACATGTGTTATAAACTTTCATTCATAGGCTAGGTTATAGAAACGTCATTATGAGTATAGGGGAAATTCGAGTACCATGTAGTAGCCTAAACCTATCGATGTTGCATTGAGCTGGGTGAATATAATATGAATGACAGTCATCCACTATGCTGTAATATAAATAAGGTCCCATGGCAAAATGTGTAAAATTGCAGCAAATTTTAAATGTTGTCTCTGCGGCCAAGAGGAGGGCCTCTCAAATGTTTAAACTTTGCCACGGCTGCTGAAAACAAATGCTATTGGAAACACTGCAGCTCATGTTTAAAACAAATTCAATATGTAAAAACACCACTGGAGATACAACTCACCACCATAACTGGGCCTCTGCTCTAGACATTTTGTTTGCATCCCTGTTGTGCTATCTTTCTCAGCTGTCACTCTGTGCTTCTTCTTGTTCTCTGTCTGTCTAGCCCCGTTTATACCTGGTGCTAACATACGCCCTTTGTKCTGATCTTGTCCACATTTTGATTGTACCCACATTTTTAGACCGATGTAGATGATTAAAAGACGGATTGTGATCTGACTGAGATCAGATCTTTCTGACAAGCTACGCCCGGTAGCTGGTCAGGCTGCACCATTGACTTATGGCATCAATATGTGTCTTAAAGTAGATATCAGTAGAGTCAGCCAAAAGCGAGTTGCAGTAGTGCTCAGCCAAAAGCGAGTTGCTGTAGTCCAGACGAGAGATGACAAGTGCCTGGAATAGGACCTGTGTCCAGGGTCACACACTGTGAAGGCAACACTGGAGTTATCAACTGTAATGGAGAGGTCTTTGAGCGGGCAGGCCATCCCCGGGAGGAAGATAAGTTCCGTCTTGTCGAGGTTGAACTTGTGGTGYTGTGCCAACATTCAAGTTGAGATATCTGCCAGGTACGCAGAGATGTGTCACCACCTGGGTGTCAGAAGGGGAGAAGGAGAAAAGTAGTTGAGTGTTATCTGCATAGCAATGATAGGAGAGACCATGTGAGGATATGATGGAGCTGAGTGACTTGGTGTATAGAGAGAAGAGGAGAGGGCATAGAACCGAGCCATGGGGGACACCAGTAGTGAGAGTATGTTGGGCAGTCACAGATCCTCTCTGCGTCACCTGGTAGGAGTGTCTTGCCAGGTAGGATGCAATCCAAGAGTGTGCAAAGCCTGAAACGCAGAGACCTGACAAGGTGGAGAGGAGGGTCTGATGGTTCACGGAGTCAAAGGCAGCGGATAGATCTAGGAGGATAAGAACAGAGGAGAGAGAGTCAGCTTTGGCAGTGTGGAGAGCCTCCCTGACACAGAGAAGAGCAGTCTCAGTTGAGTGACCCGTCTTGAAGCCCGACTGGTTAGGGTCAAGAAGATCATTCCGAGAGAGATAACAAGAAAGTTGATCAGCGACAGCTCGCTTAAGTGTTTTGGAAAGAAAAGAAAGAAGGGATACAGGTCTATAGTTTTTGACGTCAGGTGAGTCGATTGTTGGTTTCTTGAGGAGGGGAGCAACTCGGGCCATTTTGAAGTCAGAGGGATGAGTTGATGAAGGAAGTGAGGAATGAGAGAAGGTCTCCAGAGAAGGTCTGGAGAAAGGAGGAGGGGATGGGGTCGAGAGGGCAGGTTGTCGGGCGGCCAGACCTCACTAGTCGCAGGATATCATCTGGAGAGGGAGGGGAGAAAGAGGTCAAGGCGTAGGGTAGTTCTGTGTGAGTGAGACCAGTGGATTCAATAGGCTAAGTGAATGAGTAGCGGATGTTATCAACCTTCTTTTCAAAGTGGTTGACAAAGTCATCTGCAAAAAGGGGGGGGGTGGAGGATTATGGAGGGAGAAGAAGGTGGAAAAGAGTTTCCTAGGGTTAGAGACAGAAGCTTGAAATTTAGAGTGGTAGAAAGTGGCTTTACAATCGGATACAGAGGAAGAGAAGTTAGAGAGGATGGAGTGAAATGAAAATAGGTCCTTTTTTTGCTTAGCTACCCACAGCCCTGTTCTGTAAGCTTGCAATGAGTCACTCAGCCACGGAGCAGGAGGGGAGGGTCGAGCCTGCCGGGAGGAAATGGGACAGTGCAAGTCATAGGATGCGGAAAGGAAGGAGAGTAGGGTCAAAGAGGCAGAATCAGGAGACAGAAGGAAGAAGGATTTAGCAGAAGGGAGAGATGATAGGATAGAAGAGGAGAGAGTAGTGGGAGAGAGAGAGCAAAGATTGCGATGGTGCATGACCATCTGAGTAGGGGATGAGTGGTTAGGGTTGGAGGAAAGGGAGACTGAAAAATAAACAAAATAGTGATCATAGACCTGGAAGGGGGTTTCAGTGAGATTAGTAGGCAAGCAGCCTCTAGTAAAGATGAGGTCAAGCGCATTGCCTGCCTTGTGAGTTGGAGGGGATTGGGAAAGGATGAGTTCAAAAGAGGCAAGGAGGGGAAAGAGAGAGTTGGAAAGCAATTAATCCAAGGCAGTTGTCGGGAGGTTGAAATCGCGAAATACAAAGAGCGGTACCAATCACATCAGATATTTTCACATCAGATCTTTTCAGAGCTGATCTTATTGGTCAAAAGACCAACATGTGAAAAAAATATCAGAATTGGGCTGCCTGTCTAAACGTAACCTTAGATACATTTTAATACCATGTGTAGACGGATTTCTGAAAATGTGGGCACAACCAGAATGTGGACAAGATCAGGACACAGGACGCTTGTTTGCGTAGATATAAACGGGTCTTCTGTTTGCTTAAATCTTATACTTTATAAAGGCCAAGCTAACGACTTAGGATATATTGCAAACCAATGCCTGTTATATGTGTTCCCTTGAATCAACACCTATCCTAAGTGTTAATTACTACTACAGCTCTCCAGATTAATATTTCCCCCTGGTGTCACTAACTTTTACAGTTGGTGGAACCACAACCAAATCATGAGTAATCATCTTATAAAGTAATTCATAGTGCTATATTAAGAAGTATAATAAATAGACTACTGAGGTATTCAAGAAAAACGGTATGTTTTTTCATCCATGTCCATGCAGGATTTTTTTCTGAAACCTAATCCAGTGATTGTCAATCATTATGGGTTGGCAATTAGACAATAGTTGCTGTATTTTACTGKTAAAATAGGACTACTATTTTTTTATTTGTTCAATAGAGATTAATTACATATTCATGTACATTAAATAATATAATATGCTAATTCATTTGGGCTTCAACACCTGATGAAGTGGAAACTCAAAACACAAGATCGTAACTCTACATATAATACCCACTGCTAGTAACCATGTATACATTCAACAGTAAATTATGTATTATTGCAGTTGTAGACTCATGAGACATATAGGCCTATGCCCTCGCAATGGCTGTTGTGCATTTTGTGGTCCGCCGCTCCATATCTCAAAGCCATATCAAATATCTTGGATGTTAAATAGTTGCGATTGAGGTGAATATTGAGAGTTGAGAAATAAAAACCTACAGGGACAAGGGGTGAAGTTTCCAAAACTGTAACGGGTGTCGTCGTCGGAAGAGACCAAGGCGCAGCGTTCTTAGAGTTCCACATAATTTAATCACGAAGTGAAACTAAAACAGGACAAACAATAAAGAATACAACGACCGAACAGCTTCGATGTGCAAACTCCCTGTACACAAACAAAGAACAAGATCCCACACAGAAAGAGGGAAAAGGGCAGCCTAAGTATGATCCCCAATCAGAGACAACAATAGACAGCTGCCTCTGATTGGGAACCACACTCGGCCAGAACAAAGAAATACAAAACCTAGAAATACAGAAATAGAATGCCCACCCAAATTCACCTGACCAAACAAAATAGAGACATAAAAGGATCTCTAAGGTCAGGGCGTGACAGTACCACCCCCCCCCTGAACCTATAGGGAGGGTCTGGGTGGGCATTTCACCGCATGGCGGCTCTGGTGCGGGACGTGGACCCCGCTCCACCTTAGTCTTGGCCCACTTAGGTGGGACCCTCGCAGCGGGCCCCGGACAGGAGGGAAACTCTGGCAGCGCCGGACAGGCGGGAGGCTCTGGCAGCGCCGGACAGGCGGGAGGCTCTGGCAGCGCCGGACAGGCGGGAGGCTCTGGCAGCGCCGGACAGGCGGGAGGCTCTGGCAGCGCCGGACAGGCGGGAGGCTCTGACCGCTCGGACAGGCGGGAGGCTCTGGCCGCTCCGGACAGGAGGGAGGCTCTGGCCGCTCCGGACAGGAGGAGGCTCTGGCCGCTCCGGACAGGAGGGAGGCTCTGGCGCTCCCGGACAGGAGGGAGGCTCTGGCGCTCCGGACAGGAGGGAGGCTCTGGAGGTCTGGCCGCTCCGGACAGGAGGGCGTCGCTGGAGGCCTCGTGCCCTAACTCCTCACTGGAGGCTTCGTGCCATGGATCTTCACTGGAGGCTTTGTGCCATGGATCTCATGGAGCTTCTTGCCATGGATCATCACTGGAGGCTTCGTGCCCAGGATCATCACTGGAGGCTTCGTGCCATGGATCATCACTGGAGGCTTCTGCCATGGATCATCACTGGAGGCTTCGTGCCATGGATTATCACTGGAGGCTTCTTACCATGGATCATCACTGGAGTCTTCGTGCACATGGATCATCACTGGAGTGGAGAGACACACAGGAGGCCTGGCTCTGGGAGAAGGCACAGGACTCACCAGGCTGGGGAGACATATAGGAAGGTTAATTCTCGGCGCAGGCATAGGACTCACCAGGCTGGGGAGACATGCAGATGGCCTTGTCCTTGGCCGAGGCACCGGATACGCTGGGCCGTGGAGGCGCACTGGCGGTCTCGAGCGCAGATCTGGCTGCTCCCGTTCTGGCTGGATGCCAGCTTCCCACCGGCAAATGCGGGACGCTGGCACCGAGCACACCGTCCTGTGGATGCTCGGCCGAGACACCGTGCGCATCACCCCATAGCACGGGGCCTGACCAGTAACTTGCTCGCCCCGGTAAGAACGAGGAGTGGGCTCAGGTCTCCAACCTGACTCCGCCACACCCACCGTGTGCCCCCCCCCCAAATAACATTTTGGGGGCTGTCTCTCGGTTTTCCTTGCCAGCCGTGTTCCCTCGTACCGCTGGTTCCCTTCTCCTGCTGCCTCCGCTCTCCTGGCTGCCTCCACCTGTTCCCATGGGAGGCGATCCCTTGCAGCCAGGATCTCCTCCCATGTGTAGGATCCCTTCCCGTCCAGAATGTCCTCCCATGTCCATTCCTCCAGAAAACGCTGCTTGGTCTTTTTGTGGTGGGATCTTCTGTAACGGGTGTCGTCGTCGGAAGAGACCAAGGCGCAGCGTTCTTAGAGTTCCACATAATTTAATCACAAGTGAAACTAAAACAGGACAAAACAATAAAGAATACAATGACCGAACAGCTTCGATGTGCAAACTCCCTGCACACAAACAAAGAACAAGATCCCACACAGAAAGAGGGAAAAGGGCAGCCTAAGTATGATCCCCAATCAGAGACAACGATAGACAGCTGCCTCTGATTGGGAACCACACTCGGCCAGAAACAAAGAAATATAAAACATAGAAATGCAGAACATAGAATGCCCACCCAAATCACACCCTGACCAAAACAAAATAGAGACATAAAAAGGATCTCTAAGGTCAGGGCGTGACAAAAACTCTGTTTTTCCCACAATTGCATTTTGAAATCAGAAAGCATTTTTCTATCAAGCGCCTGGGGGGACAGGAGAGTGGCTCACTCTCCTGTCACAGCAGCAGGTCCCAGCGAGGGCACAGGGCAGACACTAGGATGTTTTGAGTACGGTGACAATGTAGAATGTTCTCTTCTTACGCATATAGGCGCCCTTTCCGGGTTTTTTTCTTGCAAATTCAGCAGGCTATGGTGTGAAAGAGGCTTTTTGAAGTCTTTATAGTCTTTATTGTATTGCTTATCGTTAATGCAGACTTGTGTGCTTGACAATGCACAACTACAAGCAACTTTTTTCCCACTCCTATCGATAAAATTAATTTGATTAAACCTCTACTTAATCACCCTCCCYGATCCGGGATCATCCTCATCAGAAAAGCTGACTAGCATAGCCTAGCCTAGCGCCACAGGGATATTCATATAATATAATTTCATGAAATCACAAGTCCAATACAGCAAATGAAAGATAAACATCRTGTGAATCCAGCCAACATTTCCGAWTTTTAAAATGTTTTACAGCGAAAACACAATATATATTTATGTTAGCTCACCACAATAACCAAACACACACCGCCATTTTTTCACCGCAAACATAGCTTTCACAAAACCCACAAATAGAGATAAAATTAATCACTAACCTTTGAACAACTTCATCAGATGACAGTCTTATAACATCATGTTATACAATACATTTATGTTTTGTTCAAATGTGCATATTTATTTAGGTATAAATTCGTAGTTTAGCATTTTGTAGCCATCAATACAAATAGCCACACACGAACAGCAAGAATACTTACAGAGAGCAACGTGAATACATACAATGCTCATCATAAACATTGTATGAAAATACATGTTGTACAGCAAATGAAAGATAAACATCTGTGAATCCAGCCAACATTTCCGATTTTTAAAATGTTTTCAGCGAAACACAAATATATTTATGTTAGCTCACCACAATACCAAAAACACACCGGCCATTTCCACCACAACATAGCTTTCACAAAACCCACAAATAGAAGATAAATTTAATTCACTAACCTTTGAACAACTTCATCAGATG
>NC_036843.1:17967866-17981990 GCF_002910315.2 Salvelinus sp. IW2-2015
AAAGCATACAATGACGAACAGTTCGATGTGCAAACTCCCTGCACACAAACAAAGAACAAGATCCCAACAGAAAGAGGGAAAAAGGGCAGCTAAGTATGATCCCAATCAGAGCACGATAGACAGCTGCTCTGATTGGGACGACACTCGGCAGAAAAAAGAAATATAAACATAGAAATGCAGAACATAAACTGCCACCCAAATCACACCCTGAAAAAAAAAATAGAGACATAAAAAGGATCTCTAAGGCAGGGCGTGACAAAAACTCTGTTTTTTTCCCACAATTGCATTTTGAAATCAGAAAGCATTTTTTCTATCAAGCGCTGGGGGACAGGAGAGTGGTCACTCTCCTGTCACAGCAGCAGGTCCCAGCGAGGGCAGGCACAGGGCAGACACTAGGATGTTTTGAGTACGGTGACAATGTAGAATGTTTTTCTTAGCATATAGGCTTTCCGGTTTTTTTTTCTTGCAATTCAGCAGGTATTGGTGTGAAGAGGCTTTTGAAGTCTTTATAAGTCTTTATTGTTGCTTATCGTTAATGCAGACTTGTGTGCTTGACAATGCACAACTACAAGCAACTTTTTTCATCCTATCTGTGATAAAATGTTTTATTAAACTCTACTTAATCACCCTCCGATCAGCATCCTCATCAGAAAAGCTGACTAGCATAGCCTAGCGCAAGGAGATATTCATATAATATAAATTTCATGAAATCACAAGTCCAAACAGCAAATGAAAAGATAACATCTGTGAATCCAGCCAACATTTCCGATTTTTAAAATGTTTTCAGCGAAACACAATATATTTTATGTTAGCTCACGCAATAACCAACACACACAGCATTTTTTCACGAAAACTAAGTTTCACAAAAACCCACAATAAGAGATAAATTAATCATCAACCTTTGGAACTATTCATCAGTCATTATAACATCATGTTAATACAATACATTTATGTTTTGTTCAAATATGTGCATATTTATAGGTATAAATGTAGTTTTCACTTTGTAGCCATCATCACAAATAGCACCACGACAGCAAGAAACTTAAGAGAGCAACGTGAATACATAAATGCTCATCATAAAATTTGTATGAAAATACAGTGTTGTACAGCAAATGAAGATAAAATCTTGTGAATGCCACCAATAATTTCGATTTTTTTAAAGTGTTCAGCGAAAACACAACATATAAATTTATGTTAGCTCACCACATATATCCAAAAAGCACACCATTCCTTTCCACCACAAAGGTAGCTTTCACAAAACCACAAATAGGTGAATTAATCACTAACATTTGATACACTTCCATAGATGAACAGTCTTATAAATCATGTTATACAATCTTATATGTTTTGTTCGTAAAGATGTGCGATATTTAAAGACTACATCTGGTTATTACATTGGTGATAGGGTCAAATATGCAACAAATTGATCGGAGAAATTTTTGGACAGTCAAGTAATCTAACCAAAAATTCATCATTAACTTTGCTAAAAAATACATGTTGTAGCAGCAAATGAAAGATAACTGGTTCGTTAAATGCAACCGATGTGTTAGATTTAAAAAATAACTTAGTAAGTAACAAGATGCATAAATCTGAGACAGGCCCAGCGCATTCTCCGCATTTTGGAGGAACAGTATTCCAAAATACAGAAACTACATGATAAATAGTTCTCTATTTGAATGATCTTCCATCAAATGTAGTCCAAGGAGTCCTAAGTTCCACAAAAGAATCGTTGTTTTGTTTTAGAATGTCATTTCTTCTGTCGAATTAGCAACTTTGCTAGCATGGTGAGGCACATGTCCATGAACTATTGGCGCATTGAAACGAAAAATTCAAAGTCACAATAAAAGCGTCGAATAAACTGGTCAACTCAGTTGAAATCATCTTATGATGTTTTTCTCATATGTAATCAATAACGTCCAAGACGGAGCAGTTCGTTGTGTCTACCTAACAGCATTCAGAAAAGAATATGGTGCTTCTAGTGCGCAGAAAATATGCAGTTAGGGGACCTAGTCACTCAAAAGCTCTCATTCGGTCTCACATAGCTAGACACCATTAAATTCTACTAGCTGTTTGATGCCTGTTGACATCTAGTGGAAGGCGTATGAAGTGCATACAGATCCATAAATATAAGGCAATTGAATAGGCAAGGCCTTACACAGACACCCATTTTCAGAATTTTCACTTCCTGTTTGGAAGTTTGTTGCCAAATGAGTTCTGTTTTACTCACAGATATAATTCAAACAGTTTTAGAAACTTCAGAGTGTTTTCTATCCAATAGTAATAATAATATGCATATCGTATGATCTAGAACAGAGTACGAGGCCGTTTAATTTGGGCACGATTTTTTCCCAAAGTGAAAACAGCGCCCCCTATTAAGAAGAAGTTTTAAGTCATACAAAGTGTTACTGTACGTGAAGTTTAAAATACATTCTGTCATTAGTAACTGTGTAATGTGATATACAGTATTTTAACATTAATATTTTTTAACACATAATAACATTTGATTCATAAAATATTAAATCAGTCGTCATCCTCAATTGAAGGGGATGATGACACAATCTTTGCAAGAGGGAGGGAATCTGATTTTATTGGTCCTCAACTCATGGCTCAGTAATTTCATTCAAGGTGAGTGGAGTTAGCTGTCAGTTAGCCTGCCTCTGAGCAGGTTAGTTCTGAAGGATTCGTTACCATATAAATTTACCTCGCTAAAAGGTGAAACACTTTCGTATGACCGGTTATGCCGAGTCAAACTTAGAGTTGACCAAAGTTACAATATCTCTCTAACTCCTTAAATCTGCTTCGTAAGATACCCCTCAGGTCTTTTTACTGATGCTGCGTTTGACTTGAAACGTGAGGTTGTGTGACCTCAGCTCATCCTATCAGAAAACCATATTGGTAGGGCCCACTGATCAGCCGAAGGCTGATTATAGATTGTTGTTTTATTCATTGTTTTATATAAAAATATAATATTGGGGTGTGTGTCAATTTCGACCAGCCCACTCCACTATAAAATGGTCCTGCCCATTTGGCATTTATCAGAATTACCAGATGGCCAATCCGCCTGTGGTGGTGTTACAACACACCATGTACTGTTTCAAAACATTTCAGGGTGATTCAATATTGTGTTTATATATTCCAGCAAAATTTGGGTTTTGTTTCCTACGTGTTGGTGGCAGCTCAGTTACCACTAGTTTTGGTGTTACAAAGCACTTCATTTTAACAGGCCGTCATTGTAAATAAGAATTTGTTCTTAAACCTCTCTGGGATCGCGGGACGCTAGCGTCCCAACAGCCTGTTAAAATGTAGAGCGCCAGATTTAAAAAAAAAATCTATAAAATCAAACTTTATTAAATTACTCATACTTAAGATACCAAATTAAAGCTACACTCGTTGTGAATCCAGCCAACATGTCAGATTTCAAAAAGGCTTTTCGGCAAAGCACAAAGATGCTATATCTGATGATAGTACAGAGCTACACTCTCTTTTGACAATTTCAACCATCCGGCGCTACTCAAAACGCAGAAATAAAAATAAAAACATGCATTACCTTTGACGAGATTCTTTGTTGGCCTCCATATGTCCATATAACATCACAAATGGTCCTTTAGTTCGATTAATTCCGTCCATATATATCCAAATTGTCCATTTATTTGGCGCCGTTGTACCAGGAAAAATAGCGTTCAATTTGCGCAAAATCACGACAAAATATATAAAAATTACCTCTAAACTTTGCCAAAACATTTCAAAGTACTTTTGTAATACAACTTAAGGTATTTGTAAACGTTAATAATCGATCAAATTGAAGACGGGTCAATCTGTTTCAATACAGGATATCAACAAACTCACGGTACTTTTCAAGTCTTGCTCAATCCTCAAACATAAACAACAACGTCACTCCACTTCCGGGTCAATATCTGTCTCAGTTCACTAAGGAAAAACCTTAACCTTTTCCATACAATGGTGACATCCAGTGGAAGCAGTATAACTGGTGGATAGTAATTAAAATTCTGGTGTGCCATGAAAACCCATTGAACATACAGGAACTTAACAATAAAAAGTTAGTCCTCAGGGTTTTGACTGCTATATAGTTCTGTTATACTTACAGATATGATTCAAACAGTTTTAGAAACTTCAGAGTGTTTTCTATCCAAATCTACTAATAATATGCATATCTTATATTCTGGGGATGAGTAGCACGAAGTTGAAATTGCGCACGCTATTTTTCCAAAGTGAAAACTCTGCCCTATCCTCAAGAAGTTTAATGACTTGCCTAGTTAAATAAAGGTAAATAAAATAAGTCAATAAAAATAAAGTGTGGACAAAGACATGGCTTACACCTGGTATAGAAATGTAAAATATATTGATTGTTGATGAAATCAACACTCGTAATCAATCAAATGAAACATTATTTTCAACATTCCAGGTATAAGGACTATACTTTAACTAAGCACACATAAAAGCAATTATAAGCATTGTCTCTCTCACTCTGATACCCTGAAAATATAATATTTTTGCCAAGCACACACGCACACACACACACACATGTAACGATCTTCGTTGGGAGAAAGAGAATCAGGTATAAGGAGGACCAAAGCGCGCTTGGTAAGTGTTCATGATGAATATTTAATGGAACAAACTGAACACTGAAAACAAAACAATAAGTGAACGAACTAACCGAAAACAGTTCCGTGTGGAACACACAGACACGGAAGACAACCACCCACCAAACATAACAGAAACAGGCTACCTAAATATGGTTCCAATCAGAGACAATGACTAACACTGCCTCTGATTGAGAACATATCAGGCCAAACGAAAAACACAACTAGAAACACAAACATAGATAACCACCCAACTCACGCCCCTGACCATACTAAAACAAAGAAAATACAAAAAACGAAGGTCAGAACGGGACAGTACCCCCCCCAAGGTGCGGATCCGGTCGCAAAACCTGAACCTATAGGGGGGTTGGGGGTGGGCATCTGTCGGCGGTGCGGCTCTGGCGCTGGACTGGACCCAGTCCACCATAGTCTTATTCCGCTTTAGTAGCGTCCTTTGAGCGGCGACACCTCGCCGCCAACCTAGGACTGAACCCTACTAGGGCCCCACTGACGGAGGGGCAGCTCCGGACTGAGAGGCAGCTCCGGACTGAGGGGCAGCTCCGGACTGAGAGGGACAGCTCCGGACTGAGGGGCAGCTCCGGACTAGAGGGGGCAGCTCCGTGACTGAGGGGCAGTCCGGCTGAGGGCAGCTCCGGACTGATGGGCAGCCCTCGGACTCGCGCGGGCGGCTCTGCGCGAGCTCCTGGACTGGCGGCGGCGGCTCTGGCAGCTCCTGACTGGGCGGGCGGCTCTGGCAGCTCCTGACTGGCGGGCGGGTCTCGCAGCTCCTGACTGGCGGGCGCTCTGGCAGCTCCTGACTGCGGGCGGCTCTGCAGCTCTGACTGGCGGCGCTCTGGCAGCTTCCTGACTGGCGGGCGCTCTGCAGCTCCTGACTGCGGGCGTCTGGCAGCTCCTGACTGGCGGGCGGTTCTGGCAGCTCCTGGACTGGCGGGCGGTTCTGGCAGCTCCTGACTGCGGCGGGGCGCTCTGACGGCTCAGGACAGCAACGGGCGGTCTGACGGCGCTGGACAGACGGGCGGCTCAGCGGCGCTGGACAGACGGACGGCTCAGGCGGCGCTGGACAGGAGGGAGACTCAGCCTGCCGAGGCGCACAGTAGGCCTGGTGCGTGGTGTGCCGGAACTTTGTACCGGGCTGGGAACACGCACTCAGGGGCGAGTGCGGAGCAGGAAGACAGGCATCTGGACCCGGGAGGCGCACAGTAGGCCTGTGCGTGGGTGCCGGAACTGGTGGTACCGGGCTGGAACATGCACCTCAGGGCGAGTGCGGGGTGCTGGAACTGGAGGCCTGGTACGTGTGCTGGCACCGGAGGGCTGGTGCGAGGGACTGCCACAGGAGGCTGGTGCTTGGAGAAGGACCGGATAGACCGGACCGTGGAGGCGCACTACAGGGCTCGAGCACCGAACCTGCCCAACCCTACCTGGCTGAATGCTCACCGTAGCCATGCCAGTGCGGCCTATTCCACCTCGCCGCACTGGCATGGCTACGGTGGGCTATGCACACGTACAGGAGACACCATGCGTAGGGCTGGTGCCATGTACCCCGGCCAGAGGAGACGCACTGGAGACCAGATGCGTAGAGCCGGCTTCATGGCACCTGCTCGATGCCCACTCTAGCCGGCGATACGAGCGCGGCTATGTACCGCACCGGGCTATGCACACGTACTGGAGACACTGTGCGCTCTTCCGCATAACACGGTGTCTGCCGTACGCTCGCTCTCCACGGTAAGCACGGTATTGGCTCAGGTATCCTAACTGGCTTAGCCACACGCCCCTTGGCTCCCTCCCAATACAATTTTGGGGCTGCCTCTCTGGCTTCCAGCCGCGCTTCGTGCCGCCTCCTCATACCACCGCCTCTCCGCTTTCGCTGCCTCCAGCTCAGCCTTTGGGCGGCGATATTTCACCAGCCTGTGCCAAGGGTCCCTTTCCGTCCAGAATTTCCTCCCAGGTCCAGGAATCCTGCGGATCGGCGTGGTGCGCTGTCCCGTTTACCACGCTGCTTGGTCCGGTTGTGGTGTGTGGTTCTGTAACGGAATTCGTCCTCCTCATCTGATGAGGAGTAAGAAAGGTCGGACCAATGCGCAGCGTGGTAAGTGTTCATGATGAATATTTAATGGAACAAAACTGAACACTGAAATACAAAACAATAAAGTGAACGGACTAAACCGAAACAGTTCKGTGTGGAACACACAGACACGGAAGACAACCACCCACCAAACATAACAGAAAACAGGCTACCTAAATATGGTTCCCAATCAGAGACAATGACTAACACCTGCCTCTGATTGAGAACCATATCAGGCCAAACGAAAAACACAACATAGAAACACAAAACATAGATAACCCACCCAACTCACGCCCTGACCATACTAAAACAAAGAAAATACAAAAAAACTAAGGTCAGAACGTGACACACACACATACACATACACACACACACACAAACACATCCGCACGCACACACACGTACTGATTCTCTGAATATAGAATATTTGGCTCACCCAAGCAGACAGACATACGCAGTTGCGCATGCACGCATGCGCTCACGCATGCACACAGACACACATCATAGTCTCTGTTCTTCAAGCAGATAAAAGACAGATCAAACACAGCAGCAGCAATTGAAACCACAATACTGAGAACTCCTGCATGGACAGATTCCGCTGGCTCAGCACACCAGTCAAAAGCACAGTACAAGTGCTACACTTAAAAACACCTTATTCCTGTCTTCGGATTTGGAAAAACAACACAGAGCAGGATGGATTCTATCAAATATGCCAAATAGCATTCTTTATGCAGTGCCATTGTTTACATACCACTTACAGCACACTGATATTCAACTATTACATTCTACTCACCATACTGTATTTTAATGTAGCATACACTCAGTAGCCAGTTTTTTATTAGGTACACCCATCTAGTAGCAGGTCGAACCCCCCTTTGCCTCCAGAACATCCTGAATTATTTGGGGCATGGAAACATTGCTCAATTGGTATCATAGGACCTAACATGTGCCAGGAAAACATTACCCACACCATGACACCTACACCACCACCACCAGCCTGTACCGTTGACACCAGTCAAGATTTCACACCATTCTCTGTAAACCCTAGATACTGTCGTGTTGAAAAGCTCAGGAGGCCCGCCGTTTCTGAGATACTGGATGAATCACTAGCTTATATGAATATTAATAAGCTATGTGAGAAGATATGTCTAAATATTCTGTCTCAATATGAATCACAAGAACACTTTAACATTTTAAAATACGCCCACACAAAAATATGAACTTTCCTTGCAGTATGAAATGATCAATGCTACAGTAGGGAAACAAACTTCTTGAGAGATTATATTACTCATGAAAATATCAATAACATTTCCTTCTGGAATATTTCATAAAGCTCTTTGAACATCTGTGAACATCTGAGGGGTCATCATGCTCAACAAGCTCTCACAGTCTAGTCTCACTGCAGAATCAGACATCCAAACCCTTGTCCATACACGTCAAATTTTGAAGGTTAGATTTAGGCATTAATTCCGAATGGTTAAGTTTAATGCAACCGCTGTGTCAGATTTCAAAAAAACTTTACGGAAAAGCACACCATGCAATAATCTGAGACTGCGCTCAAATATAAATAAAATTTCTCCGCCATGTTGGAGTCAACAGAAATACGAAATTACATCATAAATATTCCCTTACCTTTGAATATCTTCATCAGAATGCATTCCCAGGAATCCTAGTTTGACAATAAATTGTTGTTTTGTTCGATAATGTCAATTATTTATGTCCAAATAGCTGCTTTTGCTAGCGCGTTTAGCACACATATCCAAACGCTCGTGCAAGTGACGCATAACTTGGACAAAAACTTCAAAAAGTTATATTACAAGTCGAATAAACTGGTCAAACTTAGTAGAGAATCAATCTTCAGGARGTTGTTATCATATATATCCAATAACGTTCCAACCGGAGAATTCCTTCGTGTCTGTAAAAGTTATGGAACGCAAGGCGATAATCATGAGGAATGCGCGTGACCAGGAACTGGCAATCTGCCAGACCACTGACTGAAACACCTCCCATCCGGTCCCACATCACAGTATACACTTCATTCAACGTTCTACCGACTCTAGTGGAAGGCGTAGGAAGTGCAAACAAATCCATATCTTCCTGGGATTTGAATAGACGATGAGTAGAAAAAACACCAGCCTCAGAATGTCCACTTCCTGTTTGGAAGTTTGCCTGCCATATGAGTTCTGTTATACTCACAGACATAATTCAAACAGTTTTATAAACTTCAGAGTGTTTTCCATCCAATAGTAATAATAATATGCATATATTAGCATCTGGGACAGAGTAGGAGGCAGTACACTATGGGCACGCAATTCATCCAAAGTGAAAATGCTGCCCCCTATGCCTAAAAAGTTAAGTTGGCGCCATCGATTTGAGTTATCTACTCGTTCAACATGCAGAGAAAYGAATCCAAAAAGCTACCGCTAAACTTTGTTAAAACAAGTCAAAATAGGTTTCTATTTAATTCTCAGGTAACCTAAAATGTAATTAAACTATAATATTTCATACAGAAAGAAGTATGTTCAATAGGAAAGTAAAATTAGCAGGTGCGTGTCCTCTTCGTCGCACGCCGACAGACTGATTTTCAACTCTGGCTCCCTGTACCAAAACTCAAAATTCTTCCTCGTTTGGGAAGAAACAAGCCTGAAACCTTGAGCAAAGACTGTTGACATCTAGTGGAAGCCATAGGAATTGCAATCTGGGAGCTGGAATTGCATATGCCCCAATAGCTTTCCATTGTAAGAGCATTGGCTCTCAAAAACAAAATATTCTGGTTGGTTTTTCTTTGGATTTTATCCTACCATATCAATCGTGTTATAGTCTCAAACATTATTTTAACATTTCTACAAATTACAAAGTCTTTTCTATCCAATGGTACCAATTATATGCATATCCTGGCTTCTGGGCCTGAGTAACAGGCAGTTTACTTTGGGCACGTCAGTCAGACAGGAAGTGGAGAAAAATAGACCCCTTAATTAACAGTATCAAGGCACAAGGCAAGACCAAGATGCAGACACAGGAGGCAGATGGTTGGAGTCTTAAAATATTTATTAATTCAAAAAGGGGTAGGCAAYAGAATGGTCGTGTACAGGCAAAAGGGAAAAACCAATAGGTACCGAAGGGCAGGCAGATTCAAGGTCAGGGCAGGCAGAACTTTCACGGACTAACAATCAACACAGGACTTCAAAGAAGCTCTCTCCTCCTGACAAAGGAACACTGGCTTTTATCCAGCTGGAGAAGGAGTTGGTAATTGAAGACAGCTGTTTCCCCTAACGAGAGGGAGAGTTCAGAGCTCCAATCATCGATTGCTTAGAATCCAGGATTCAATTTCATGAAATAGACCCATACACACACATACAAACCCACAACAACACAGAAACTGGGGAACGTAACACGCCCACCCCAAAACTTGCAAACTACCAGTTTGCAACAACAAAAACCAACACACACCCCCAGTTACTAAACCCGTGATAGAGCATCAGCGACCACGTTCGCCGATCCCTTCACATAGTGAATCTGTAAATTGTATCCCTTTAAAATCAGAGCCCACCGTATAAGGCGGCGGTTCTGATTGTACTTTTGCCTAAGGAACACTAAAGTATTATGGTCCGTGAACACCAGAACAGGCAAGACACTGGAGCCCACATATACCTAAAAAAACTGTAAGGCTAGCAATAAAGCCAGCGTCTCTTGTTCAATGGTGGAGTACCTTGACTGACACGAGTTGAAGTTACGGGAGAAGAAACTGACGGGCCGATCCACTCCCTCCTCATCTTCCTGCAAGAGAACCGCACCCACCCCCACTATACTAGCGTCTACCTCCAACTTAAAAGGTTTGTCAAAGTTGGGGGAGGCAAGCACTAGGGCACTACAAAGTAGCGCTTTGGCAGACTCAAAYGCATAGTTACATTCCTGGGACCACTTAAATGGTACTTTGGAACTGAGCAGAGATGTAAGGGGAGCTACTCCCGTCTAAAAAGTCGTACAAAATGTACGATAGTACCCTACAATCCCCAGGAATCTGCGCAACTGGCGGTGAGTRGTGGGAGCAGGAAAAGCAACAATTGCTTCCACTTTGCCAGTAATTGGGTGTACTTGACCTCGTCCCACCTGCTTCCCCAAGTAAGTCACAGTAGCCTTCCCAAACTCACACTTGGCCAAATTGAGGGTTAAAGAAGCATTCTCCAACCGCTGAAACACCCTTTTCAAGGTGGCGAGATGATCAGACCAAGTAGACGAATGAATCACCACATCGTCAAGGTAAGCAATACAATTTGGCACATTCGTGAACACAATGTTAACTAGGCGCTGAAAAGTAGCAGGTGCATTACACATTCCAAAGGGCATCACAGTGTATTGTACTAAGTTATCAGGCGTAACGAAAGCCGAGATGTCAGAAGCTCGAGAGGTCAGAGGCACCTGCCAATAACCTTTTAGCAAATCTAACTTACTAACGTCAGCAGCAGAGCCAATTCCATCAATGCCGTCATCTAAGCGAGGTAGAGGAAAATAATCAGATTTTGTAACGGAATTTACGCAACGATAATCCGTACATAAGCAGGACGTACCGTAAGGCTTAGGAATGAGAATACACGGGGAACTTCAGGAGCTGTTACTGGGTTTTGCCATGTCATTCTGTAATAAATAAGCTACCTCACTTTTCATTACCTCCCTTTTCTTAGTGTTAACCCGGTACAGATGCTGACGTATAGGAGCAGCGTTCCCTACATCCACATTCAAAACATTTAGCGGAACCCGTGGGGTGTGTCCAAACACAAGGTCAGCAGGGCTGAACCCTAAGGACTCTTGTATTGTTTCCCTAATGGCAAATAGGACAAATGGCACCCCCTCATCCCAATCGGTACTGGCATCCATGCAATACTTGCGTAGCATCGCCTTAAGCATCCGATGCCAGCGTTCGAGGGCCCCTTGACTCTCCAAATGATACGGACTGGAGACCTGATGGGAAATACACAGCGTCTTTAACACTTTTGAGAACAGTTTTGAATTAAGTTGGTTCCCTGATCAGTTTGGATTACTTTAGGGAGTCTAAACGTAGAGAATAACTTAACTAGTGCCTTCACCACAGTCTTAGCCATTATAGTACGGAGAGGGATCGCCTCTGAGTATCGAGTAGCACTGCACATTATTGTTAGTAATAACTGGTTACCTGACCTGGTMTTCGTCAACGAACCTACACAATTGATTATCACAGAAAAAAGAATGTTATGTAATTTGGGCGCAAATTCGATTTCCCCTGCCTTAGTTTTATCGGGTGTTAAAACCATTGGCCTTGCAGAAGGAATACTCAAAAATGGAACTAGACAAGTCCACCACATAACCCAGCTTGCGAGATTGTGCCCTCGTTAACTTCTTGACGCTAGGGGCCAGATTTTTATTTATTTTTTAAATAACGTTCCCAAGGTAAACAGACTATTTCTCAGGTCCAGATCGTAGAATATACATATAATTTACAGATTAGGATAGAAAACACTCCAAAGTTTCCAAAACTGTCAAAATATTGTCTGTGAGTATAACAAAACTGATTCTGCAGGCGAAAACCTGAGAAAATCTAACCCGGAAGTGATATATATATATTTTTTTATGTGTTTCCTGGCCAGTCTTTCTTCCATTTAAAGGGGTATCAACCAGATTCCTTTTCCAATGGCTTCCTCAGGCTGTGACCAGSCTTTAGACATAGTTTCAGGCTTTTATTTTGAAAAATGAACGAAATTTTTCAAAAGTAGTCAGGTGTCCTCTGAATAGTTCCTGCGCGCGAGAGGGGAGCTCTCCATTTTCCTTTTCTCTCTTATTGAATAGGTTACAGTCCGGTTGAAATATTATCGATTATGTTTGTTAAAAACAACCTGAGGATTGATTATAAAAAACATTTGACATGTTTCTACGACCATTACGGYTACTTTTTGGAATTTTRGTRGAACGGAACGAGGCTGTAMTTTTCTRAACATAACGCYCAACCCAAATGGCGTTTTTTTGTTATAAAAGMAWTATTTATCGAACAAAAATAAKATTTYTTGTGTWACTGGGAGTCTCGTGAGTGCAAACATCCGAAGATTATCAAAGGTAAGCGATTAATTTTATTGCTTTTCTGACTTTCGTGACCATGCTAATTTGGGGCTAGCTGTTGTAGCATTGATTGATACACTCACAAAAGCTTGGATTTCTTTCTCTGTAAAGCATATTTTCTAAATCTGACACAAAAGGTGGATCAACAACAAGCTAAGCTGTGTTTTGGTATATTTCACTTGTGATTGCATGATTATAAATATTTTTAGTAATATTTTTGAATTTGGCACCCTGCAATTCAGCGGTTGTTTAGGGAAATGATCCCGCTAAAGGGATCTGTGCGCAGAGAGGTTATCACACAAGCAGGAAAAACATGGAAAAACAAATGCTTGAACCAATTTATCATCTGCAGTTTTGATTTCTGGGTTGTCTACTACTTCTAACACAGGAGTCACGTTACCACCAACGATATCGTTCCGTAGTAGCAATGTGACTCCTTTTACTGACATTGTAGACACTACACCAACACGTAAACGTCCTGATACCAAGTCTGACCCTAAGTGGACCCAGTGTAATGGTACAGGTACGGTTTTTGTCTCTATGCCCTGTAATATAACATGCYAGCCACAATATGTTTCAGGGGACCAGAGTAAAGCATCAGTAACGATTACTGACTGCGTTGACCCGGTGTCTCGTAAGATTTGTATGGGCTTTTGATCAGCTTATTCTCCAGTTAAGGAAACATAACCGGCAGAGATAAACGGAGCACAGATAGGATCCGGTTTCCCAAATGCTGAATCAARCATTTGGGCGAGCCAAAGACTGGACTAAACCCATGCTTTTTAATATAGGGGATGGTGATAGGGACTGTTTTTTTTTTCTTCAAAACCGGGCAGTCTGCAATCACATGACCCTTTTGGTGACAGTAAAAACTTTCACGGATTTCTTGCGAAGGGTCATTGGAGAAAAAGCGACCCAAACGAGGCACTGATGACGTAATCGTTCGGCCTTCAAAGGTCCAWCCAAGGCTAGCATCCCGGAGTTGCCTTTTCTCTGTTGACATTGAGAATGGTGTTTTGCGGGTACTATTTAAAGAGAGAGAGAGAAGCGGCACGAATGCACTGTATCTGAGTAGCCCACAGCGGATAGATTTAAGACGGTGTCGTTTATTATAACGTCTCTGCTATTGCCATTCGATAAAAACAACAATTCTCAACGCCATGTTCGAGTAACAGAAATTACGAAATTTACATCATAAATATCCCTTAACCTTTTATGATCTCTCCAGAAAAGCACTCCCGGAATCCTAGTTCCCCAATAAATGTTGTTTTTGTCGGATCAATGTCCATTATTTAATGTTCTAAGTAGCTACTTTTTGCTAGCAGTGTTTTAGTGCACATATCCAAACGCTCT
>NC_036843.1:17983464-18000677 GCF_002910315.2 Salvelinus sp. IW2-2015
CTTCTTATGGCTGCAGGCGGGTGCCGGTTACACTTATGACAACAGCCACTCTCAAGTGCAGGCGCGCGAAATTCAAAAGATATATTTTTTTAATATTTTAACTTTCACACATTAACAAGTCCAATACAGCTAAATGAAAGAACCAAATCTTGTGAATCCAGCCAACATGTCAGATTATTTTAAAAATGTTTACAGGGAAAACACCACGTATAATTATGTTAGCTCACCTCCAATAGAAAAAGCACAGACATTTTCACAGCACAAGGTAGCATGCACAAACCAACATAACTAACCAAGATCCAACCAACTAACAAAGAAACTACTTCATCAGATGACAGTCCTATATAACATGTTACCGCTCGCGCAGATGCAGGCGAACTCGGACGAAAACTTCAAAAAGTTATATAACAGGTCGAATAAACTGGTCAAACTAAGTAGAAAATCAATCTTCAGGATGTTGTTATCATAACTATCCAATAACGTTCCAACCGGAGAATTCCTTCGTGTCTCTAGAAGAAATGGAACGCAAGGCGATATCATGTGTAATGTGCATGACCAGAAACTGGCATTCTGCCAGACCACTGACTGAAACACCTCCCATCCGGCTCAACATCACAGCAGAGGCTTCATTCCARGTTCTACAGACTGTTGACATCTAGTGGAAGGCGTAGGAAGTGCAAACAGATCCATATCTTACAGGGAATTGAAAAGGCAATGAGTTGAACATCGACCAGCCTCAGCATTCTCACTTCCTGTTTGGAATATTTCTCAGGTTTTTGCCTGCCATATGAGTTCTGTTATACTCACAGACATCATTCAAACCGTTTTAGAAACTTCAGAGTGTTTTATGTCCAATAGTAATAATAATATGCATATATTAGCATCTGGGACAGAGTAGGAGGCAGTTCACTATGGGCATGCAATTCATCCAAAAGTGAAAATGCTGCCCCCTATCATAAAGAAGTTAATAAGCAACAGCTTGCTAAATTTAGGGTTAGGGTATAAGGTTTGAAGGTAAGACCCAAGTGCAGACAATTTCGAAGTAACAAAAGATTATTAAATCGATTATTAAATCGAACACGGGCAGGCAAAGGTACAGGACGGCAGGCAGGCTCAGGGTCAGGTCAGGCAGAGGTCGTAATCTAGAGTAGTGGGGCAAAGGTACAGGACGGTAGGCAGGCTCAGGTTCAGGGCAGGCAGAAAGGTCAAAACCGGGAAAACTAGGAAACAGGCACTATAGACAGGACAGGACAGGACAGGAGCAAGGGGGAAAACTCTGGTAGGTCTGAATGAACAAAACGAACTGGCAACAGACAAACAGAGAACACAGGTATAAATACACAGGGGATAATGGGGAAGATCGGCGACACCTGGAGGGGGGTGGAGACAATCACAAAGACAGGTGAAACAGATCAGGGTGTGACATAGGGTTAGAATAAGGATTAGGGTAAGGGTTAAGGTTATGGCTAAGGTTAGGGTAAGGGTTAAGTTTAGGGTTAGGATAAGGGTTAAGGTTAGGGTTAGAGCTATGGTTAGGGTTAGTGAATAGTTAGTTGAAATGTTACTGATAGTCTGTAGAGCATCTACAGATGGACTATCCAAATAAAGTGTTACCAAACATTTTCCGGCATGACTTAGGCATTATTCGGAATTCTGATCAGTTTTGTGTAATAACTCTAAAAATTGATAAATGTGAGGTAACTTTGCATATATGTTATATGTGGTTATGTTTATGTTACCTACCCTTTAAAACCCTCATAGTCGATGTCCGCACCTCACGTAAATATAATTAGGATTAAAAAAAAATMTAACATAAAAATCTGTCAGTTTAAGCTAGAGATATCTCAGATATAGGACAGACACTTCAGAACAAACTTCCTTTTGATTTTGGGGGGGATTATATGTTGTTCCATGTACAGTGTCTTGCAAATGTATTCACCCCCCTTGGCCTTTTTCCAATTTTTTTTCATTACAACCTGTAATTTAAATTGATTTCTATTTGGATTTCATGTAATGTACATACACAAAATAGTCCAGATTGGTGAAGTGAAATTTAAAAAATGACTTAAAAACGGAAAAGTGGTGCATGCYTATGTATTCACCCCCTTTGCTATGAAGCCCCTAAATAAGATCTGGTGCAACCAAATACTTCAGAAGTCACATAATTAGTTAATTAAAGTCCACCTGTGTGCAATCTAAGTGTCACATGATCTGTCACATGATCTCAGTATATAATTAAGGCCCCAGAGTCTGCCACACCACCAAGCAAGGGGTACCATGAAGACCAAGGAGCTCTCCAAACAAGTCAGGGACAAAGTTGTGGAGAAGTACAGATCAGGGTTGGGTTATAAAAACATATCAGAAACTTTGAACATCCCACGGAGGACCATTAAATCCATTATTAAAAAATGGAAAGAATATGGCACCACAGCAAACCTGCCAAGTAGGGCCGCCGACCAAAACTCAAAGACCAGCCAAGGAGGGCATTAATCAGAGAGGCAACAAAGAGACCAACGATAACCCTTTTAAGGAGTTGCAAAGCGTATTTGAGTATCTGTCCATAGGACCTCTTTAAGCCATACACTCCACAGAGCTGGGCTTTAGGGAAGAGTGGCCAGAAAAAAAGCCATTGCTTAAAGAAAAAAATAAGCAAACGTGTTTGGTGTTCGCCAAAAGGCATGTGGGAGACTCCCCAAACATATGGAAGAAGGTAATCTGGTCAGATGAGACTAAAATTGAGATTTTTGGCCATCAAGAAAAACGCTATGTCTGGCACAAACCCAACATCACCACGAGAACACCATCCACACAGTTAAGCATGGTGGTGGCAGCATCATGCTGTGGGGATGTTTTTCATCGGCAGGGACTGGGAAACTGGTCAGAATTGAAGGAATGATGGATGGCGCAAAATACAGGGAAATTCTTGAGGGAAACCTGTTTCAGTCTTCCAGAGATTTGAGACTGGGATGGAGGTTCACCTTCCTGCAGGACAATCAAGTTTATTTTTTTATATAGCCCTTCGTACATCAGCTAATATCTCGAAGTGCTGTACAGAAACCCAGCCTAAAACCCCAAACAGCAAGCAATGCAGGTGTAGAAGCACGGTGGCTAGGAAAAACTCCCTAGAAAGGCCAAAACCTAGGAAGAAACCTAGAGAGGAACCAGGCTATGAGGGGTGGCCAGTCCTCTTCTGGCTGTGCCGGGTGGAGATTATAACAGAACTATGCCAAGATGTTCAAAATGTTCATAAGTGACAAGCATGGTCAAATAATAATCATGAATAATTTTCAGTTSGCTTTTCATAGCCGATCATTAAGAGTTGAAAARAGCAGGTCTGGGACAGGTGGCGGTTTACCTGTCCCAATGACCCTAAGCATACTGCTAAAGCAACACTCAAGTGGTTTAAGGGGAAACATTTAAATGTCTTGAAATGGCCTAGTCAAAGCCCAGACCTAAATCTAATTAAGAATCTGTGGACTTAAAGATTGCTGTACACCAGCAGAATCCATCCAACTTGAAGGAGCTGGAGCAGTTTTGCCTTGAAGAATGGGCAAAAATCCCAGTGACTAGATTGCCAAGCTTATAGAGACATACCCCAAAAGACTTGCTGCAAAATGTGGCTCTACAAAGTATTGACTTTGGGTGGGTGAATAGTTGTGTACGCTCAAGTTTTCCATTTTTTTWGTRTTTTTTSTTGTTTGTTTCACAATATAAAATATTTTGCATATTCAAAGTGGTAGTCAGGTTGTGTAAATCAAAAGATACAAACCCCCCAAAAKTATTTTTTAATTCCAGGTTGTAAGGCAACAAAATAGGAAAAATGCCAAGAGGGGTGAATACTTTCGTAAGTCACTGTAGTAAATATCTTATTCAATGCCTTTGCATTAGGCTAATAGTAGTAAGGCCCCACATAGGTTGTTATGGGCTAAATATTATCCAATTAAGTATAAACCTACAGTAGAGGCTGTTTAAAGCTGTAGAAAATATATTTCTGATCTAATAATTACTGTGTTGGTAACAGATAATGTGATCACAGAAATACACAGAAACTGGTTGAAATCCGGCTTGAAGGACCACAATTTAGTAGAGGACTAGGTGGCCTGTACAGTGCCATTTGTTGTGTTACGACATGAATTTTAAATTGAATTGTTGTGTCATTGACCTACACACAATACCCCATAATGTCAAAGTGAAATTGTGTTTTTAGATATTTTTACAAATTAATTAAAAATGAAAAACTGAAATGTCTTGAGTCAATAAGTATTCAACCCCTTTGTTATGGCAGGCCTAAATAAGTTCAGGAGTAAAGATTTGCTTAACAAGTAAATAATAAGTTGCATGGACTCTGTGTGCAATAATAGTGTTTAACATGATTTTTTAATGACTACCTCACCTCTGTACCCCACACATACAATTGCCTGTAAGGTCACTCAGTCGAGCAGTGAATTTCAAACACAGTTTCAACCACAAAGACCAGGGAGGTTTTCCTGTGCCTCGCAAAGAATGCCACCTATTGGTGGGTGGGTGAAAAAAAAAGCCGATATAAAAAAATCCCTTTGAGCATGGTGAAGTTATTAAATCACACTGGATGGTGTATCAATGCACCCAGTCACTACAAAGATAGATGTGCTCTTCCAAACTCAGTTGCAGGAGAGGAAGTAACCACTCAGGGAGGTCAAAACAATTAGTTTAAAGGCTGTGATACGAGCAAACTGAGGATAAATTAACCACATTGTAATTACTCCAAAATATTAACCTACATAACAAAGTGAAAAGAAGGAAACTCATACGTACATAAATATTCCAAAACATGCATCCTGTTGCAATAAGGAATTCAAGTAAAACTGAAAAAAATGTGGCAAAGAAATTAACTTTATGTCCTGAATACAAAGCATTATCTTTGGGGCAAATCCAACAACASATCACTGAGTACCACTCTACATATTTTCAAGCATGGTGGTGGCTGGATCATGTTATGGGTATGCTTGTCATTGGCAAGGACMAAGGAGTTTTTTAGAATAAAACTAAATGGAATAGTTAAGCACAGGCAAAAGTATATAGGAAACCTGGTTCAGTCTGCTTTCCAACAGACACTGGGAGACAAATTCACCTTTCAGCAGGAAAATAACATAAAACACAAGGCCAAATATACACTGGAGTTGCTTACCAGGATGACATTGAAGTTTCCTGAGTGGCCTAGTTACAGTTTTGACTTAAATCGGCATGAAAATCGATTGCAAGACAACCAACTTGGCAGAGCTTGAAGAATTCAAAAAATAATCATGTGAAAATATTGTACAATCCAGATGTGCAAAGCTTTTAGAATCTTACCCAAGAAGACTCACAGCTGTAATAGCAGCCAAAGATGATTCTAACATGTATTTACTCAGTGTTGTGATTACTTATGTAAAAAACATATCTCTGTATTTTATTTTCAATGCATAAAAATGTCAAAAACATGTTTTCACTTTGTCATTATGGGGTATAGTGTATAGATGGGTGAGAAAAAAAGTATATTTAATAAATGTTGAACTCAGACTGTAACACAACAACATATGGAATAAGTCAAGGGGTATGAATACTTTCTAAAGGCACTGTATGTACCTTTCTTTAATATGTTGTGTTTCTGCTAAGCAAAGGTACAGATCAGTACCATGAAATGTTGAGGGTACACAACATACATTTTTACCCTGGCAAACAGAAATGTACCTTTACCATACATTGAGAGTGAGAGTGTGATGATTGTACCTTTTATATTCAAAATATTAGGTACGAAAATATACCATCATGCTCTTTATCTGCACATCAGAGGAGGCTTGTGGGAGGAGCTATAGAAGGATGGGCTCATTGTAGTGGCTGGAATTGAACAAATGCAACGGTATCAAACAAATCAAACATATGGAAACCACATGTTTGACTCTGTTCCATTTATTCCATTCCAGCCATTACAATGATCCCTTCCTCCTATAGCTCCTCCCACCAGCCTTCACTACCGCACATGTACTCTAAAAGGTACCAAACAGTAACATGTGAGATCATATGTGTACCTCTGAAGGTAGATTTTGTATTTTTATATTTTTGTACCACAGGGAACAATACTGTACCCTTATTTCTAAGACTGTAGTCTGTAGGTAGACACACCATAACAAGGTTTCAAGCAGAGGCCTTCCTCGACTTGATTTTGTGTGTAGAGCACACGTCTGTCAAAATGTAAAATGTACTGTATGCACGCATGACTGTAAGTCGCTTTGGATAAAAGTGGCAGCAAAATGGCATATACTGTACATTATATTATATTACACTGAACAAAAATATAAATGCAACATGTAAAGTGTTGTTCCCATGATTCATGAGCTGAAATAAAAAAGTCTGGAAACATCTAATTCTGATTGGCTGGGTCTGGCTCCCCTGTGGGTGGGCATGGCTGCCAAGTGGGTAGGCCTATGCCCTCCCAGGCCAACCCATGGCTGCACCTCTTCCCAGTCATGTGAAATCCGAATATTAGGGCCTAATTTGTTTATTTAAATTGACTGATTTCCTTATATGAACTGTAACTCAGTAAAATCATTTAAATGATTCCATGTTGCATTTATATTTTTGTTCAGTATATATATATTATATATGCTAGCTTGCAATGTTGCAAAGTAGCATATGCAAATTAGATATCTGTATTTCWTTTTCAAGAAATTTGCAAAAATATCTAAACATGTTTTCACTTATTCCATTACGGGGTATTGTGTGTAGATCTGTGAGAGAAAAACATATATTTAATCCATTTTGAATTCAGGCTGTAACACAACAAAATGTGTGAATACTTTCTGAAGGCACTGTATATCTTTAGATTGTTGGTTCAAATCCAACTCCACTGACCAATGCTCTGCATGAACTAATTTTATGGGCGGGACTAAGAACTTAAGTGACAGGTGTTTCAGGGTATTTTTTACAGGTTAGGTGAGGGCACATTAATATGGTGCAAAAAGTCTCTAATATACAAAATATAATCATCCAAACAAATTATAGAAAAGTACTTGGTGGATTTCTTCTCATTACCCCAGTATTATACTAGGCTGGCCTTGATAATTGTAATTGATGATGGTGCCCTACATCGGGCTGATGAAGTATTTAATAACATTTAGGGTTCTAACGGCCAATTAACTCCTGTAGTAGACTTGATTACTGACTGAAACAACCCCACTGTACTGGACTGCTTCGGGAGACTGAAACAACCCCACTGTACTGGACTGCTTCGGGAGACTGAAACAACCCCAGCTTAACTGACTGCTTCGGAGACGAAACAACCCCACTGTACTGGACTGCTTCGGGAACTGAAACAACCCCACTGTACTGGACTGCTTCGGAGACTGAAAACCCCACGTACTGACTGCTTCGGGACTGAAACAAACCCCACTGTACTGGACTGCTTCGGGAGACTGAAACAACCCCACTGTACTGGACTGCTTCGGGAGACTGAAACAACCCTACTGACTGTCGAGACTAAACCCCAGTAGACTGCTTCGGAGACTGAAACAACCCCACTGTACTGGACTGCTTCGGAGACTGAAACAACCCCACTGGTTTAAGAAAAGAGAGTCGTTTGCACACCTTACCTGGGTGCATTGAGGACAATTATTGGGTACTGGACTGTACTGTGAGACATAGAGTAGTCGAAAGAGAGTAGGTTGCACACCTTAGGTGGGTCTATTGAGGACAATAACTGGCTGCTGGACTGTTGTGAGAGACTGATATATCCCCACTGATCCTCCCTATACTAGTTGAAAAGAGACTATAACCAACAATTTAAGGACCATTAGAATTATTTCAACATCAATTTCGCGTTTTATACAGAATGTGTGCATACTTACTTACATAGAGCAGGAGGAAAAATATCAATACATCAAAGGTGCTTTAAAATGGAAACCCCTAGTGGTCCGCGGAGATACTGCAGGGGGTCCGCGAAAATATGAAGAAAAAAAATATTGCTAGCTACAACAGAATAAACTAAGTCTGAATTACATACCAACAGTAGAAAAGAGGAGAATATCTTTTTTTCTGAACTCCTAATATTMAGCAAATTACACTCACTGGAGTATCTTGCATAGGCTTTGAAAAAGCACCTGCTAGTAGTGCCACTTGCTGCTGGCATGCTTTCTTGACTTTCTGGACATAAAGTTTTGCCAACACATGACTAACTTTTGTTTAACCAGTTAAACAGCTGCTCTTGGTGAAAATGTGTTTGGGGTTACCTTTTTAGCTAATAGATTAGGGAGTGAATGTTATTTACAATAAGGGATACGTGGTGAAAATTTGACCTCTCTGAAATTTAAGTGAATGGCCCTACCTTCAGCAAAATATATTTTACCTTAACCCTCCCTGAACGCTTTAAAAAAACAAGTGACCCTTCCCTATACCCAAAATAATAATGAAAACATAAATTGGATAGCAGAGAACATGCCTGCCATTTACCCTCACTTCTTGGACAGACCAGAGACTTAGATATGCAGTTTTAGAAACTGTTCTTCCTCCTGTAAGTATTACATGGCAAAGCAGAAATTCTTATAGCTCAGGGCTGTCGGGCCAGAATGTGGGGGGTTRACAGACCATCAGACACAAGAGTAGGGCTGGAAAGKGCTCCTTTATAGTAAAAGCATAGTGTGAATCTATCATCACATTTTCAGGTCTGAGAAAAAAAAATCACCTAATTATTTTTTAATACCACACAAATTACCGAAATGACAGGCTAAGAATGGACAGATAAATAGGCTTATGTGTTCATCTTATAATTTTTCTCCAATGCCAAATCACTGTGTCTTGTTTGCAACGAAACTGTCCCTGTTCGCAAATAATTAAGTCTGAGAAGCCATTAGGAATCTGAGCATGGTAACCTACTTTCAAAAGTTAGGCATACCTTTCCACCCCAGACAGAGTAGGTCTACCTTTCCACCCCAGACAGAGTAGTCCTACCTTTCCACCCCAGACAGAGTAGTCCTACCTTTCCACCCCAGACAGAGTAGGCCTACCTTTCCACCCCAGACAGAGTAGGCCTACCTTTCCACCCCAGACAGAGTAGGCCTACCTTTCCACCCCAGACAGAGTAGGCCTACCGATGCAGAAAATATAAGCTTTAACTGCTGGCTATTCTTCTTCTGTGGCTTAACCCAACAAGAGAAGGTAAAAAGTGTTTCCTTAAAAGCTGTCTTTGGTTTAAACATATGATATTGTATAGAAAGTGAATAGCTTAATCAATTGATAGTGACAGAATTAGATTACTTCCCAAGCAAAGTACATATTCTGTCTCCTTCGGCTATAGAAGGTTGTAGCTCAGCCTCTGAATGTCGAAGAAACAAAACAATGATATCCCCATATGCACTTCTTTCCCAGGTATTTTACAGCTTTTTCTACCTTAAAGAATTTTGGACCAAAGCGCTGTTACAGAGTCATAAGCTAACAAGGGGTAGGCCTGTTCTTTTTGTCATTTTCTTTAATAAAAGGTTGGCCTATGGCATACCCTCTCATATCCCCTCAATCCCCTCACTGACACAGAGGTAGGCTATTTAAAGAGTGCATGGTAGGTGGAAGAATTGGCAGATAAATCTATGGATAAAGCAGCCTATAGCCTAATTGTCTGTCAAACAGGTAGACCTACCTCTTATTTCTTAAATATGAAGAAATAGGCTCCAACACAAAGCCCTCTTGTAGTTAGTAAAGTCTAATTAAAATGAAGATGATTGAAATTAATTATGCCTACTTGAATTTGCGTATTTTCAGCACCATGAGCATTTCTGATTGATTGTGCTGCTGTGTTCTCATCTTCTCGCTCTCCTTCTCAAACTGAACAGAACATAGGCTAGTCCACGCACAAGATACTGCATTTTTGGGACTAGGCCTAATCCCCCAATAATTTGTGAAGAAGCCTTTGACTCTCCRGCTGAACTGCCACTGTAGGCCTACACAGCACAGCATTGGTTACACAGCACACAAAAATAGTTTTGATCAGCAAGAGCTGAGCAGGCCGGGGCTCAGGGTTTGAATATCCATTGCCATGTGTAATGCAGCCTAACTTTATTTACACCATCCCAGCAGCTATCTGCTTCTCCAAGCATACACTTCGTAGCCTATAGGCTATGGATCATTTTGATTGAGACTACACTAAATAGCCTATAGGCGCACTTGATATGGCGCGCCCAGCGGAGAATCAGAGATGAGGTGCGGCATCGGGCACACATCGATATATAGCCTAATAAGCATGTAATTCTAAAACACTGAGAATTATTGAAGCGTCATCAATTACAAATTACAGGACCCTCCCCTGGACTAGATAAACAAAAATACTAAATCCTCCCCCATTTTCCTCCAGGTACACATTCTATACATTTRGATCCACCCCCAATTATAATGTGGGGAGGTCAAAATGATGAAAAACTATCATCTACCAAATCTATTAATTTTAAACTGTTTATTACTTACTAATAAGACAAGACATGTTAAAAAAGTATTTTTGCTAATGTATGATGGGGGTWCTGGATTGGCGTTTGCCTGGGCGGGAGTCCCTGGGCCAGAAAACGTTCAAGACCTCTGACATAGGGAATAGGGTGATATTTCAGATGTAGACTTGGTTCAGACCTAGAGCAAACATAAATACTGCTGTCTGTCAGCCAGGGGGGCATTCTTGTTCAGTAGAGCAAGGTACTCTGGGTACCTTCCTTCCATTATTCATTTCCTTTTATCATTTTCACGCCTCAGAAAAACTTTATTTCAGATTGTGCTGCCTGGGCAATTTTAAACCCTGTTCTTCTCTTCTCTTTCTCCTCCTCTCCAAATAGAATAATGCAACCTAAGCCTCCTTGAACGAATGATGCTCTTTATTCACAAATTCTGGGGGCGGCCCTGATGCCTTCCTCGTCGGTACTGCTACCACATATTACTTACAGACCTGTGTCTCTGAACACCTCTGGTGCCCAAAGTGATGGCTGACTGGGWTTTTACCTCTGTTCTCATATGTACATACCTCTGTGGTTGGTTAGCATTAGTATTACTGACACGTTTCATCTATCTACACTAGGTCTCAGAGCAGATAGAGAGAGGAGGGCTGGTAGATATTGACTATAAAATCCACATTTAATTTAGCCTCTACCGGAAATATTTTCATCGAATAAGGCCCTGATCTAGCAAAGGCCCAGACACCAAAGTCAAACGAAATCCAACTTAATCCAAATTAAATGTTGTAAATTACATGTAACCAGACAACAGTGTTTTAAAATGAGGAAAGTGTACACAAATTAAGAAAAAGCAAAGCCAAAATTTCTCCAGTTAAATATCAGTATTGAGGACCATTTTAAGAGTCAAGCATTTTAATTCTTCCTAGAGAGAAACGCTCAGGTTTACCCACCTGGCTGAAAATGTACTCTAATTGAATCTGTGTTCAGTGTAACAAATAGCTAGCATGCCCAGTAAACAATTTCACATTTAGTTTAATTAAAGTGTGGTTTAATGAAGATTACAAAACTTGTTTGCAGTTACTTGTTTGCGGTTACTTCCTGTTTTTTATATCAACAGTTTAAAGTATGAAGTGATAGTCTTCCTTCACAGTACGTCTCACCACACTATAACCTTGTGCATTTTTTATATACAACTCCTTTTGTTGTAGCGTTGCATTGGCTGCTGTTGAGTGGAAGTTGGGAGTCACATTTGTAATGGGTGTTATCTAAGAAGAAATACATAACATGTGATTTGGTTAACACGTTTTTTCATTTGTGTATGATGGATGTCATTTATAGTACATTTTTATTCAGTGGATGTCAGTTTGACTGCTGCTAGCCCGCTGGGCTCAGAACTTCCTGAAGCCATAGCTCCTCCAGCTGTGTGAGCCGGGAGGATGCCTGCGGAGAGTCATTACATATCAAATCACGATTACATATCAGACTAGCCCCAATGAGGAAGATCACACCCAGCAGGGGAACAGCCACCCATCCGGCAGGCAGAACCACCCAGCATGCAACAAGCAGAACCACTCTGCAGGCAAGCAAGCAGAACCACTCTGCAGGCAAGCAAGCAAAACCACTCTGCAGGCAAGCAAGCAGAACCACTCTGCAGGCAAGCAAGCAAAACCACTCTGCAGGCAAGCAAGCATGTAGGGATGCTCTGGATCCGCTACTCTCTCTCTGTCTCTCTCTGTCTCTCTCTCTCTCCCGATCTCTCCTCTCTCTGTCTCTCTCTCTCTCTCCCGATCTCCCCTCTCTCTCTCTCTCGATCTCTCCTCTCACTGTCTCTCTCTCTCTCCCGATCTCTCCTCTCTCTCTCTGTCTCTCTCTCTCTCCCGATCTCTCCTCTCTCTCTCTGTCACCAAACAGGATAAAAGTGTTTGCTCAATGCTCTGCATATCTCAAAGCAACACACAACAGTCCCCGTATTGATATTGAGCTATGAGAATGTCTTAGTGTTGTGAAATTATAACAAAAAGGTAGGCTATGGTTGTGCTTTTATATCTTAATTTTCTCCTCAATGAGTGCAAAGCTTTATTCAATTGGAGGCTTCTTATCACAATGTGAGAAGTTACTTGTCTGGGTTGTGAGACAGGATTGCACTGAATCATGGGGGCACACATGTACGTACGCACACATTTACGCACGCAGACAAGAACGCACATGCGAACACACTCTGACTAATGCACTCACACACACAGACTCAATAGGAGTTTTTTCACGTGGACTTACTAAAATAAAAATAGGCACCTCTATTCATGAACTAAAATAAACTTTGAAATAACGTACACTGTAGTGAATAGTATCTGGTGAAACACTCTATAGTCCCTAAACATCATGTTGAGAGATTTATGTGTCTGGCCTTCAGAGAGAGTGTGTGTGTGTGTGCGTGCGTGCGTGCGTGCGTGCGTGCGTGCCTGCCTGCCTGCCTGCCTGCCTGCCTGCCTGCCTGCCTGCCTGCCTGCCTGCCTGCGTGACTCCGTAAATTAGTCAGGGAAGATGTTTCTTCTCCTTTCTATTCCTGAGAAGTTTGAATTATGTGCCGTCTGACAGAGACAAGAGTCCCTGCTTTGAACATTTCAATCCAAATGAGTTGCGTGCATCACCGGGGTTTGCAGTTCTCTTCATCTCCCATTCAGAAGATGCTGACATCGGCTTTCCTTGTAAATGACGCACAGAACGGCTATATCTCACAACCGCTGTCAAATTAAAGCTAATTGTGTCACCATACCCAGGTGAGAGAATAGGTTGAGATAGTGGTGTATGTATTATCAAGTTCATTGCTGTTTATTCAGTTTTAAAGCCAAACACGGTGAGACCTTTGTTACTCCAAAACCACTTGGCTCASACTTTGTCCGCATTACTCTGGCACTGTATTTGATTTACAACACAAAAGAAGTTGCTGTCTGCACATTCATGATAACTTTTTCTAGCTTCAAAATAAGGAATAATGACTCATGATCATTTCACTTAGAGTAATGTAAAAAGTTGAATTTCAGGATATCTTATGGAAAATGTGTCATTACTGTAGCTTAATGCAAAATGCATCAGACATGTTCCTTTTAATTGGAAGTTTTTGTTTTAATTAGTTTGACCCTGTAAACCTTGTATTTTTTCAGCAGTGCTGTTTTAGTTGCAGTGTGTGTTTGATTAAATAGAATTCCAGCCTTAGTATGTAACTTTAGGTCTAAAACAGSTAGGGTTAGAGTTAGTGTGGCCAACCTAAATGTTAGGTAAAAGTTGGGTTGAGGTAGTCTCACGTAGCCATACAGTACCTCCAAATCACGTTCTAGTCAGCTGGCTTCCAGCGGCTACATTTTATTGGATGTTACATTTCAAAAACCCTTCCCACATGCCCGTAGAAGAGGTGTTGCATGTGATGTTCGTCACTGTTTTCCAKCCGGATACATTTTGCAGAGTTGTTGCATATGCTAGTTTACAACATTGCAGAAAATTTATAAAAAGCTGAAGGGAAAACTGAATTCTGTTTTAATATATAATATCAAATCAAATGTATTTATATAGCCCTTCTTACATCAGCTGATATCTCAAAGTGCTGTACAGAAACCCAGCCTAAAACCCCAAACAGCAAGCAATGCAGGTGTAGAAGCACGGTGGCTAGGAAAAACTCCCTAGAAAGGCCAGAACCTAGGAAGAAACATAGAGAGGAACCAGGCTAGGAGGGGTGGCCAGTCCTCTTCTGGCTGTGCCAGGTGGAGATCATAACAGAACATGGCCAAGATGTTTAAATGTTCATAGATGACCAGCAGGGTCAAATAGTAATAATCACATGGGTTGTCGAGGGTGCAACAGGTCAGCACCTCAGGAGTAAATGTCAGTTGGCTTTTCATAGCCGATCATTCAGAGTACCTCTACCGCTCCTGCTGTCTCTAGAGAGTTGAAAACAGCATGTCTGGGACAGGTGGCACGTCCGGTGAACAGGTCAGGGTTCCATAGCCTCAGGCAGAACAGTTGAAACTGGAGCAGCAGCACGGCCAGGTGGACTTGGGACAGCAAGGAGTCATCAGGCCAGGTAGTCCTGAGGCATGGTCCTAGGGCTCAGGTCCTCCGAGAGAGAAAGAAAGAAAGAGAGAAAGAGATAAAGAGAGAGAGAATTAGAGAGCATACTTAAATTCACACAGGACACCAGATAAAACAGGAGAAATACTCCAGATATAACAGACTGATCCCAGCCCCCCGACACATAAACTACTGCAGTATAAATACTGGAGGCTGAGACAGGAGGGGTTGGGAGACACTGTGGCCCTATCCGACGCTATCCCCGGACAGGGCCAAACAGGCAGGATGTAACCCCACCCCCTTTGCCAAAGCACAGCCCCCACACCACTAGAGGGATATCTTCAACCAGCAACTTACCATCCTGAGACAAGGCCGAGTATAGCCCACAAAGATCTTTGCCACGGCACAACCCAAGGGGGTGCGCCAACCCAGACAGGAAGATCACGTCAGTGACTCAACCCACTCAAGTGACGCACCCCTCCTAGGGACGGCATGGAAGAGAACCAGTAAGCCAGTGACTCAGCCCCTGTAATAGGGTTAGAGGCAGAGAATCCCAGTGGAGAGAGGAGAACCGGCCAGGCAGAGACAGCAAGGGCAGTTCGTTGCTCCAGTGCCTTTCCGTTCACCTTCACACTCCTGGGCCAGACTACACTCAATCATAGGACCTACTGAAGAGATGAGTCTTCAAWAAAGACTTAAAGGTTGAGACCGAGTCTGCGTCTCTCACATGGGTAGGCAGACCATTCAGACCATAATATATATGCCAACTAGTAGACACTTTTCTCCAAAGAGAAAATGCATACAAAGAGAAAATGCATACAAAGAGAAAATGCATACATTTGAAGTTTTGCCAAAAGTGTGTGCTATATACATAAAATCAAGTCGGTGAAGGCATTGCAACTCCTTTGGAGAAGGTATAGGAGGAAGGGATCATTGTAATGGCTGGAATGGAATAAATGGAACTGAGTCAAACATGTGGTTTCCATATGTTTGTTGTGTTTGATACCGTTCCATTTGTTAAATTCCAGTCATTTCAATAAGCCCATCCTCCTATAGCCCCCTCCAACAGCCTCTTCCGATATGTGGATAAAGAGTATGATGGTACATTTTTCACCCAATATTTTGAATATAAACAGGTACAATCATCACATTTTCATTCTCAACTTACAGTGAATGTACATTTCTGTTTCKCAGGGTAAAAATATAATTTYTGTACCCTCAACATTTCATGGTACTGATCTGTACCTTTGCTTAGCAGAAACACAACATATTAAAGAAAGGTACATACAGTGCCTTTAGAAAGTATTCATACCCCTTGACTTATTCCACATTTTGTTGTCTTACAGCCTAAATTTATTTTTTCCCAACACATCAACACACAGTACCCTATAATGACAAAGTGAAAAATATTTTKGAAATTTTAGCAAATTTATTGAAAATGAAATAAATATTTTACATAAATATTCCCACCCCTGTGTCAATACATGTTAGAATCACCTTTGGCAGCGATTACAGTGCTGAGTCTTTCTGGGTAAGTCTCTAAGAGCTTTGCACACCTGGATTGGCGATGAGTATGAAGCGAGGGCCAGCCAACGAGAGCGTACAGGTCGCAGTGGTGGGTAGTATATGGCGCTTTGGTGACAAAACGGATGGCACTGTGGTAGACTGCATCCAATTTGTTGAGTAGAGTGTTGGAGGCTATTTTGTAAATGACATCGCTGAAGTCGAGGATCGGTAGGACCGTCAGTTTTACGAGGTTATGTTTGGCAGCATGAGTGAAGGATGCTTTGTTGCGGAATAGGAAGCCGATTCTAGATTTATTTTTGGATTAATCAACCTACCACTGAGGCAAACTTGATGATTGAGTTGGAGGCGTGCATGGCCACGCAGTCGGGTGAAGAGAGAGTACAGGAGAGGGCTCAGAACGCACCCTTGTGGTCCCCAGTGGTTGAGGATCAGCGGGGTGGAGATGTTGTTACCTATCCTCACCACCTGGGGGCGGCCCGTCAGGAAGTCCAGTACCCAGTTGCACAGGCGGGGTCGAGACCCAGGGTCTCGAGCTTGATGACGAGTTTGGAGGGTACTATGGTGTTAAATGCTGAGCTGTAGTCGATGAACAGCATTCTCACATAGGTATTCCTCTTGTCCAGATGGTTAGGGCAGTGTGCAGTGTGGTTGCGATTGCGTCGTCTGTGGACTATAGGTCGGTAAGCAAATTGGAGTGGGTCTAGGGTGTCAGGTAGGGTGGAGGTGATATGGTCCTTGACTAGTCTCTCAAAGCACTTCATGATGACGAAGTGAGTGCTACGGGGCGGTAGTCGTTTAGCTCAGTTACCTTAGCTTTCTTGGGAACAGGAACAATGGTGGCCCTCTTGAAGCATGTGGGAACAGCAGACTGGGATAAGGATTGATTGAATATGTCCGTAAACACACCAGCCAGCTGATCTGCGCATGCTCTGAGGACGCGGCTGGGAATGCCTCTGGGCCTGCAGCCTTGCGAGGGTTAACACGTTTAAATGTTTTACTCACCTCGGCTGCAGTGAAGGAGAGCCCGCAGGTTTTGGTAGCGGGCCGTGTCAGTGGCACTGTATTGTCCTCAAAGCGAGCAAAAAAGTTATTTAGTCTGTCTGGAGCAAGACATCCTGGTCCGCGACGGGGCTGATTTCTTTTTGTAATCCGTGATTGACTGTAGACCCTGCCACATACCTCTATCAT
>NC_036843.1:18004832-18007211 GCF_002910315.2 Salvelinus sp. IW2-2015
TGGAGAATGTTTAATGTGAGTCTGGAAGGAGAGTTTACAGTCTAACCAGACACCTAGGCATTTGTAGTTATCCACATATTCTAAGTCAGAACCGTCCAGAGTAGTGATGCTGGACGGGCGGGCAGCTGCGGGCAGCGATCGGTTGAAGAGCATGCATTTAGTTTTACTTGCATTTAAGAGCAGTTGGAGGCCACGGAAGGAGAGTTGTATGGCCTTGAAGCTCATCTGGAGGTTAGTTAACACAGTGTCCAAAGAAGGGCCAGAGGTATACAGAATGGTGTCGTCTGCGTAGAGGTGGATCAAAGAATCACCAGCAGCAAGAGCGACATCATTGATGTATACAGAGAATAGTGTCGGCCCGAGAATTGAACCCTGTGGCACCCCCAAAGAGACTGCCAGAGGTCCGGACAGCAGGCCCTCCGATTTGACACTGAACTCTATCAGAGAAGTAGTTGATGAACCAGGCGAGGCAATCATTTGAGAAACCAAGGCTGTTGAGTCTGCCAATAAGAATGTTGTGATTGACAGAGTCGAAAGTCTTAGCCAGGTCGATGAATAAGGCTTCACAGTAATGTCTCTTATCGATGGCGGTTATGATATCGTTTAGACCTTGAGCGTGGCTGAGCTGCACCATGACCAGCTCTGAAACCAGATTGCATAGCAGAGAAGTACGATGGGATTCGAAATGGTCGGTATTCTGTTAACTTGGCTTTCGAAGACCTTAGAAAAGCAGGGTAGAATAGATATAGGTCTATAGCAGTTTGGTTCTAGAGTGTCTCCCCCTTTGAAGAGGGGGATGACCGCGGCAGCTTTCCAATCTATGGGAATCTCAGACTATACGAAAGAGAGGTTGAACAGGCTAGTAATAGGGGTTGCAACAATTTCGGCAGATAATTAAAGAAAGAGAGGGTCCAGATTGTCTAGCCCGGCGATTTGTAGGGGTCCAGATTTTGCAGCTCTTTCAGAACATCAGCTATCTGGATTTGGGTGAAGGAGAAGTGGGGGAGGTTAGGGAGAGTTGCTGTGGAGCGCAGGGCTGTTGACCGGGGCAGGGGTAGCCAGGTGGAAAGCATGGCCAGCCGTAGAAAAATGCTTATTGAAATTCTCAATTATAGTGGATTTATTGTGGTAAACCAGTGGTTTCTGTCTGAGCTGTTGAATTGCGACTCTACTTTGTCTCTATACTGGCACTAAGCTTGTTTGATTGCCTTGCGGAGGGAATAGCTACACTGTTTGTATTCGGTCATGTTTCCGGTCACCTTGCCCTGGTTAAAAGCAGTGGTTCGCGCTTTCAGTTTCGCGAATGCTGCCATCAATCCACGGTTTCTGGTTTGGGAATGTTTTAATCGTTGCTGTGGGTATAACGTTGCTGATGCACTTTCTAATGAACTCGCTCACCGAATCAGCGTATTCATCAATGTTGTTGTTGGACGCAATGCGGAACATATCRCAATCCACGTGATCAAAGCAGTCTTGAAGTGTGGAATTAGATTGGTCGGACCAGCGTTGAACAGACCTGAGTGCGGGAGCTTCTTGTTTTGTTTGAAATTCAGTCCTCGACTGAGGGACCTTACAGATAATTGTATGTGTGGGGTACAGAGATGAGGTAGTCATTCAAAAATCATGTTAACCACTATTGTTGCACACAGTGAGTACAGTACATTCAATTTATGTGACCTCTCTGAGATATGTGGGACGCTAGCGTCCCAACTGGCCAACATCCAGTGAAAATGCAGAGCGCCAAATTCAAATAAGTTACTATAAAAATTTAACTTTCATGAAATCACACATTCAATATACCAAATTAAAGCTACACTTGTTGTGAATCCAGCCAACGTGTCAAATTTCAAAAATGTTTTACGGCGAAAGCAAACGATGCTATTATCTGAGCATACAAACACAGACCATCATATTTCAACCCTCCAGGTGCGACACAAAACGCAGAAATAAAGATATAATTAATTCCTTACCTTTGATGAGCTTCTTCTGTTGGCACTCCAATATGTCCCATAAACATCACAAATGGTCCTTTTGTTCGATTAATTCCGTTGATATATATCCAAAATGTCCAATTATTTGGCGCGTTTGATCCAGAAAAACACCGGTTCCAAATTTCGCAACGTGACTACAAAATATCTCAAAAGTTACCTGTAATCTTTGTCCAAACATTTCAAACTACTTTTGTAATACAACTTTAGGTATTTTTTTACGTAAATAATCAATAAAATTGAAGACGGGATGATCTATGTTCAATATCGGAGGAAACCAACGTGTAACTCGACTCAAACAAAGAGTAAACTTCCCTGGAGCCTCATTCTGAACAGTGTTACTTCTTAATTTCTCAAAAGAAAAACCTTAACCAATTTCTAAAGACTGTTG
>NC_036843.1:18011274-18024335 GCF_002910315.2 Salvelinus sp. IW2-2015
ACATCCAGTGGAAGCGATAAGAACTGCAAGAAGGTCCCTTAAAAATCTGGATTCCCAATGAAAATCCATTGAAAGAGAGTGACCTCAAAAAATAATTCTGAATGGTTTGTCCTTGGGTTTCGCCTGCCAAATAAGTTCTGTTATAGTCACAGACATGATTCAAAACAGTTTTAGAAACTTCAGAGTGTTTTCTATCCAAATCTACTAATAATATGCATATCTTAGTTTCTGGACATGAGTAGCAGACAGTTAATTTTGGCACGCTTTTTCATCCAAAATTCCGAATGCTGCCCCCTATCCTAGAGAAGTTTTTTTTGGCTTGCCATGTTAACTTAATTTGTAAATATATATTTTTTAAACATAATAACACTTTGACATTAACCTCTAACGAGCCTCTACCCCGGGTCCGGATCACCCCCCACCCCCCACACACTGATTAGCATAGCTAGCATAGCTTCACAAGTAGGATAGTAGCATCTAAATATCATTAAATCACAAGTCCAAGACACCAGATGAAAGATACAGATCTTGTGAATAAAGCCACCATTTCAGATTTTTTAAATGTTTTACAGGGAAAGATATGTAAATCTATTAGCTAAACACGTTAGCAAAATACACCACTTTTCTAACTCCATCAGTTTCTTACTACTTCAGGTGCTATCACCAATTCGGCTAAACTAAGATATTGATAGCCACTAACCAAGAAAAAACCTCTTCAGATGACAGTCTGATAACATATTTATGGTATAGGATAGGTTTTGTTAGAAAAAAGTGCATATTCAGGTAGAAATCACAGTTTACAATTGCACCGACCATCACAAACGACTAGAATTACTATAGAGAGCAACGTGTATGACCAATTTACTCTTAAATAAAACATTTCATAAGAATAGACAAAGCATAGCAATGGAAAGACCCAATCTTGTGATTCCAGACAATATTTCAGATTTTCTAAGCGTTTACAGCGAAAACACAATAAATCGATAAGTTAGCATACCACATGTGAAAACGTTACCAGAGCATACGATCCAGCCAAAGAGCGCTATAACTAATCACCGCCAAAATATATTAATTTTTTCACTAACCTTCTCAGAATTCTTCCGATGACACTCCTGTAACATCATTTTACAACATACATATACAGTTGTTCGAAAATGTGCATATTTAGCCATACAAAACCGTGGTTATACAATGGAAATAGTCACAACTCAAGCATCAAAATGAGGACGTTCAGCTTTCAGAGTGATCTAGTTTAATCGAAAGCTAATCTATACTTGACTAAAAAAATACAGGGTTGACAGGAATCGAAAGAACAAATTAGTTCTTAATGCAACCGCTGACTTACATTTTTAAAAATTATCCTTACTTTTCAATACAGGGTTCGCCAAGTGAAGCTATACCAAACAAAATGGCGAAATATGCGTTTAAAATATTTCGACAGAACAACGATTTATCATATTAAATATTGCTTACTTTGAGCTGTTCTTCCATCAGATTCTTGGGCAATGTATCCTTTCTATGTTATAAACTTCTTTTGGTCGATAGATGTCCTCTGTCCTTCGAAATGTTCCACTAACAACGACCGAGACCCCGAAACGTTCCCAAAGCTAAAAAGTGCACGACAAAGAAATTCCTCAGAATCGCACTAAACGATATAAATTGCTATAAAACGGTTCAAATTAACTACATTATGATGTTTTTAACAACTATAACGAGTAAAAACATGACCAGACAAATATTACTGGTTAAAACAACGATTTGGAATGAGGCAAGTCCGATGTCCATCCTGCTTGTGACGCGCCAAGAAAAGAGAGTACTTCCACGTTTTCTTGTTTTATAGTGGCTGTGATGTGCAATAGACTCCATTCAAAACGTGATGACGTACAGACACCCAGAGGAAGACGAGGCAGTGTCGGTTCTTCATAGCATTCACTGTCGCCTTAAAAACAGACTCCAGATCAGGGGTAAAAAATTCTGAAATCTGACCCCTGTCATGAAAAGTGCTGTAGATATTGTTCTGTACCACTCAGAGACAAAATTCCAACGGCTATAGAAACTAGAAATGTTTTCTATCCAATAATAACAAATAATATGCATATTGTACATCAAGAATTAAGGGATATTGTGTGTAGGCCAGTGACACAAAATCTATATGTAATCCATTTTAAATTCAGGCTGTGACAAAATGTAGAAAAAGTCAAGTGGTGTGAATACTTTCTGAAGGCACTGTATTTGTACCCACCATAAGGTACAATGAAATTAACGGCTTTGTCACGCAGGTGGTACCCTAAAACATAAGTACCATGATCATTATTTTWTTTCCCAGCATGCTCTACCGCAAGTGGATTTTCTGGGATTGWTTTTAATATCTGTGTTTTTTGATGTACATTSATTGATTAATCTTATGCTGCACAAAGACAAATAACATACATTTTTCTACAATAATCCAATCAGTTAGATAGATTTTTTTGCCCCTTCTACTTTAAATGGCTTAGGTAGTCTCCTCACAATGTTCCTAACCCTGGCAGTCATTCTGAATGCCGGTTGTGGGTGAATAAAAAAATCCAACCATTGGATATCCTAACTCTGGCTGGAACTTTACAATTTACTCGAAAAGGCAAGGCACACTGGGAAATTATATTGGAGGCGTGGCTTAGTAGGGGTGTCATTTTAAGTTTGTTATTTTTTGCCACCTGTGATTGGAAYTGTTGTATCAGTTTAAGTGGTCTATGGTAGAGGTACATTTTTGCCACTTTCAAGGAACAAATTGCTTTGTCACTGTGGTGGTTCCCTATAAAGGCAACATTTTCTAAAAGCACACTTTTGTACCTGTGAACTATATGTAAGAAAAGTACTATCTGAAATATGAACTAGGGTACATTTATTCTAGCTACAAGGGATATACCTTACAGGGTACCAGACCAGTGACATGGGTTTTCAGGTGCAAATTAAGAGTTTATTTACAGTACGCTATGTCCACCAATTTTTTACATTTGTGTTTTTTCACCAGAAATTATTGCTTATAGGTACCTTCATGTGTATGTATTAATCTTTAATGTTAATGTTTAATGTTCTCAGATTTTTTATTAATAGATTTTTTTTTTTTTGCAAAACACTATATATTCAATGTTTAGCTGGAACGGAATATTAATTTGCTGTATATTTGACTGTAATATGTGGTTGTCTCACCTAGCTATCTTAAGTTGYATGCACTCACTGTAAGTCYCTCTGTATAAGAACATATGCTAAATTACACTTTTCAAATGTAAATGTTTTACATACAGATCTCATATTACTGTATTGATRCATTTTTTTWAAACATGTTTTTAAATGTTGGTGTCACAAATGTAAGATTTGTACAGTTCTTTATTAAAAATGTAGGTATTTGTTACATTTGACTGTAAAACCTAGTAGTACTACTTATTTCTCTGAGAGTGAGGCGGATACTGTATATAGCGTTTTGCAAAAAAAACATGATTATTTGTCTCTCTGAAATGAAACCATCAAGTGATAGATTTCAAACAAATACTTGTCTGCCATTGAATAACCCCATGCCATGAATAGATAGTGAAAAAAACACACATCTCTTTCATACGTTCTTTAAACAATAAAAGCTTGTTTGTTCCTTTTAGAGTCATACGGTTCACCACAAACATGACATACATCAACATATTTTGATGGAGTTTTAATCAGCAATTTCCCAGCCATCCTCACYCTGTTGCTCCTACGGCACTAATCTAGTGGACACCTTTTGAACTCAGTCCAATCAAGGCATTTGATTGGTTTGACATGTTGTGAGGCGTCACTTATTTACARTGGGTTTCCACCACTTTGTAGCTACTTTCTACTATTGACTTCACCAGGCTTTCTGATTAAGGATGGATGCCTGGTTCTCAACAAGGCTAGGGTTGAGTTTGAGGGTTAGGGTTAAACCGAGATGAAGACATGACGCTAGGGTTAGGGTTGAACCAGGTTGTGGACATGAAGCCAGGGTCAGGGTTCCAGTTGAACTGGGATYTGGACCTGAAGCTAAAGTTATGTTTGGGTTGAACTGGGATGTGAACATGAAGTTAGGGTTAGGGTTGAACCCTTCCCTTCTATGCACCACACAGCACTTTTCATTTCATCTTTTTTTTTACATCAAATTTTGCACATTTACTGTATCTAGGAAACTACCTAAAGAGAACCCTCTACCAAGGGAAGGGAGAAGAGCTAAGGGAAGCGGACAAAATGAGGTAAACCTTCATTACATTTGTAAAATGATAAATGAATCCAACTGCTGCTGTTGTGGCCTGATTAATATATCAGATGCAATCCAGCCTAACAAGGATCAAGATGGCTTTGCATTTTCTGTTATTAAAAACCTCCTCACAGATGCTCACCACCACCTCAATGCTGTGTATGTGCATCATGTGAATTATACCTTTTTAATTGCAGTTTGCATATTCAAACAGTCTGAAATAGTCTCTGCTTTGTGTTACGGGGGGAAACAATTTCATATTTGTGAAAAAATATCACAACGATTTATGGACAGAAGTGTCACATACATACAGTATGCATGCTGTATCATTTCCCTTCATATGGCCTCAATGTTTTACAAAAATAATATTGTAATATAATATATAGAGGGAGGGGTGAGCAGGGGGAAAGCATTAAAGCTATTAAGCTCTAAACTTTTCAGTTCTGGAATAAGAAYGAAGGATGATAGCCAGGGTCTGCTCCACCGAGATAGACCAGAGCAGAATTATAACACCTAAATTAGGGATTATTTGCTCAAAGGAGGATGAAAGGTTGTTTTATAGGCCCACAAGTGAAAAGAAAGTCTGATTCAGCGCAAGACTATTTTGCCAAGWGAAAAGCAAAAAAAAGTATTTTAGATAATAGAGCTGAAGATGAAAGGTGATTAATCATTGAAAATCTAATCTTATGGTAGAGGATTTACATTTGGCTATCACTGTGGAACAGGCCGGCCCATTTGTTAAATTGTGACTGAAATCAAGGTGGTTTCTTAWAAAAKATATATATATTTCAAACTTTTACAAAGAAGTTACTTTTTTAATATTGAATGTTTTCAGTACAGTAGGCCTGTGTCACAATTCCTGACATTTAATCCAAGTAATTTGGTAGCAATTGCTATAAATTGTTTAACTTGGGTCAAAACATTTGGGGTAGCCTCCACAAGCTTCCCATAATAAGTTGCAAAACGTAGTCTGGCTTTTTTATGGCAGTTTTGGAGCAGTGGCTTCTTCCTTGCTGAGCAGCCTTCAGTTATGTCGATATAGGACTCGTTTAACTGTGGATATAGATACTTTTGTACCCGTTTCCTCCAGCATCTTCAACAAGGCCTTTGCTGTTGTTGGGATTGATTTGCACTTTTCGCACCAAAGTACGTTCATCTCTAGGAGACAGAATGCGTCTCCTTCCTGAGCCATATAACGCTGCGTGGTCCCATGGTGTTTATACTTGCGTACTATTGTTGTACAGATGAACGTGGTACATTCAGGGCGTTTGGAAATTGTTCCCAAAGATGAACGCAGACTTGTGGAGTCTACACTTTTTTTCTGAGGTCTTGGCTGATTTCTTTTGATTTTCCATGATGTCAAGCAAAGAGACACTCAGTTTGAAGGTAGGCCTTGAAATACATCCACAGGTACACTCCAATTGACTCAAATTGTCAATAGCCTATCAAAAGCTTCTAAAGCCATGACACATTTTCTGGAATTTTCCAAGCTGTTTAAAGGCAAAGTCAACTTAGTGTATGTCAACTCTGACCCCACTGGAATTGTGAAACAGTGATTAAAGTGAAATAATCTGTCTGTAAACAATTGTTGGAAAAATGACTTGTGTCATGCACAAAGTAGATGTCCTAACCGACTTGCCAAAACTATAGTTTGTTAACAAGAAATTTGTGGAGTGGTTGAAAAACGAGTTTTAATGACTCCAACCTAAGTGTATGTAAACTTCCGACTTCAACTGTATTTGTTTGAAAGGTACATGTTCATGTAGATGTACCAGTTTGCTTAATGCGTGTATTTCTTTTTAAAAGGTATTTACATATTAATTGTAACCTTGAAAATCAAATCAAAGATGAATACATCATTTAAATGAATACTTAAAGGCTCAAAGCAGTGGTGGAAAAAGTACCCAATTGTCATACTTGAGTAAAAGTAAAGATTCCTTAATAGAAAATGACTCAAGTAAAAGTGAATGTCACCGGGTAAAATACTACTTGAGCAAAAGTTTAAAAGTATTTAGTTTTAAATATACTTAAGTATCAAATGTAAAAGTATAAATCATTTGAAATTGCTTATGTTAAGCAAACCAAACGATACAATGTTCTTGTTTCATATCTACAGATAGCCAGAGGCTGACTCCAACACTCAGACTGTCACGCCCTGACCTTAGAGAGACTTTTTATGTCTCTAGTTGGGTTGGTCAGGGTGTGATTTGGGGTGGGCATTCTATGTATTTTTTTCTATGTTTCTTTATTTCTATATTTTGCCAGGTATGGTTCTCAATCAGGGACAGCCGTCTATCATTGTCTCTGATTGGGAACCATACTTAGGTAGCCCTTTTTCCCTCCTTTCGTTGTGGGTAGTTAACTTTGTTTGTGGCACTATAGCCCTGTAAGCTTCACGGTTGTTTCTTTCGTTTGATGTTTTGTTGGCGACATTTTAAATAAAAAGGAAAATGTACGCTCACCACGCTGCACTTTGGTCTTCTTTCAGCAACGGCCGTGACACAGACATAATTTACAAATATAAAGACATCGCCAAATCAGAGGCAGTAGGGATGACCAGGGATGTCAAATCAAATCAAATGCAACAACCTTATATTGAAATGCTTACTTACCAGCAATGCAGTTCAAGAAATAGAGTTAAGAAAATATTTACTCAATAAACTAAAGTAAAACATACAATAAAAAGTAACACAATAAAATAACTATATACAGGGGGTACTGGTACCGAGTCAATGTGTGGGGTACATGTTAGTCTAGGTAATTTGTACATGTAGGTAAGGGTAAAGTGACTATGCACAGATAATAAACAGTGAGTAGCAGCAGTTTAAAAACAAAGMGGGGGTCTATGTAAATAGTCTGGGTGGCCATTTGATTAATTGTTCAGCAGTCTTATGCCTTGGGAGTAGAAGCTGTTAAGGAGCCTTTTGGACCTAGACTTGGTGCTCCGGTACCACTTGCCGTGCGGTAGCAGAGAGAACAGTCTACGACTCAGCTCATCCCAGTCTACAAAGTGCGTCTGCAGCGAGAGAAGGCTGAAAAGGTGGAGAATTAAAGCTGGACTCCAGAAGCKACTGAAGCCCTCCAGGACTGTTTTGAGTCCACTGACTGGGCAGCCCTGATGGACAGCGCCAATGACCTGGAAGAGGCAATGGATACCGTCTCTGAGTACATCCGTTTCTGTGAGGATCTCGTTATTCCCAAAAAGAAAGTTAACATCTACCCCAATAATAAACTGTGGGTAACTCAGGAATTAAAAGAACTCCCCAACCAGAAAAAATTGTGTTTAAATAAGGTGTCAGTAAAGAGGAAAGGAAAAATATTCAGACACAAGGCAGCATACAAAGACAAAATAGAAAACCTTTTCAAGGACAGTAGAAAAGCCTGGCAAGGGCTAAAAACCATCACAGGCTACAAACCAAAGAGACATTGTATGACTGTCGAAAATGACCTTGCTTTTGCAAATGATTTGAGCAGTTTCTATTGTAGGTTTGACATGTGTGATTTTACATCGCAGCAGAAAGTGGCCTTGGACAGTATAGACAGCATACCAGCTGTTGAAATACAGATCTCTGTGAATGATGTCAAGCAACACTTTCAACGTGTCAACCCACGAAAATCATATGGTCCAGATGGCGTCAGCAGCAAGGCACTTCAGGCATGCGCAGACTAGCTCACATTACCGTAACAGAAGCTGTTCCAGCTGTCACTGAACAGTGAGATAATTCCAGACTTATGGAAGAAGTTGCTGATTGTCCCAATTATTCAAAAACATATTCTCTCTGGTCTCTCATCCCAATTAGACTCAAATCAATTTGCCTACGGTGCCTCCAGGGGTGTTGATAATGCGTTACTGGTCATGCTGAACAATATCTACAAACATTTAGAAAAGGCAAATAGCCGAATGAAAATTGTATTAATTGACTTCAGTGGTGCGTTTAACACCATCCAACCCCACCTGCAGGTGGATAAAGTGGTGAATTTGGGTGTCKACTCTCTACTGATCAAGTGGATTAATAGTTTCCTTGTGAACGTACCCCACAAGTGAAGTTTAAATCTCTAGAACGGTGAATACGGGAGCCCCTCAAGGTTGCATACTTTCACCGATAAAGTACACACTGTACACAAATGATTGTCAAGCCTCTGATGCAAATGAAACCGTAAATATGACACTGCTGTTTAGGGTTTCTTCCTCCCAGTCTCTCCACAAGGTTTTGACAGAGAAACAGAAAAAATTGTCCAATGGTGTGCAGATAACTTTCTTGAAAAAAACGTTAAGAAAACAAAAGAGATGGAGATTGAAGGAACAAAACTCCAGTACCCCATACGAAGATCAATGGGGAATCAGTTGATAGAGTGACCACATAAGTACCTGGGAATCAAAATAGACAATAAACTGAAATTCAGTGACTATGCCTTTGCAAAGATAAAGAAATTGCAACAGAGAATGTTTTTTTTTACACAAACTGATCCATTTTAATGTCGATCACCATATATTACAAATGTTCAATAAATCTGTCCTGCAGAGTGCGCTGTCCTGTGGTCTGATATGCATGTTTGGAAACATGTGAGTGCAAGACCAAGTCAAGCTTCAGCGTTTGATTAAGACGCAGGGAAGGATAATTGGTATAGATCAAGTATTAGCCACCAACCTGTATACAAAACTCATCCTCCTAAAACTTGAAAGTATTTTACAGGACAGTACTCATCCCCTTCACTCAATATTACACCACAGCAGCAGCAAGGGGAAAGAGACTTCTTAAAAAAAAAAAAAAAWGATAGATATGGGGACTCTTTTATTCCAACAGCCATTAGGCTGTATAATAAATTGTCTGTTGGTCCCTTGAGTATACAGTATATTGCACTTTCACTTTAAATGTGTAGCTGTAGCACTTTGAATAAATGATTTAGTGTAGTTTTTGTGTTCATGTTTTATGTACTGTCTTTTTAAGCACATGACCAAATGAATTCCCCCCTAGTGGGATAATGAAGTTGATCTGAATCTGACTTGGGTGACTGGAGTCTTTGACCATTTTTTGGACCTTCCTCGGACAACACCTAGTATATAGGTCCTGGATGGCAGAAAGCTTAGCCCCAGTGATGTACTGGGCCGTACYWACTACCCTCTATAGCGCCTTGCGGTCAGATGCCGAGAAGTTGCCATACCAGGCAGTGATACAACCAATCAGGATAATCTCAATGGTGCAGCTGTAGAACATTTTGACGATCTAGGGACCAATTCCAAATCTTTTCAGTCTCCTGATTGGGAAAAGGTGTGTTCGTGCCCTCTTCACGACTGTCTTGGTGTGTTTGGACCATTATAGTTAGTTGGTGATGGGGACACCAAGTAACTTGAAGCTCTCGACCCGCTCCACTACATTCCCGTCGATGAGAATGGGGTCCTGTTCGGCCCTCCTTTTCCTTTAGTCCACGATCAGCTCCTTTGTCTTTCTCACCTTGAGGGAGAGGTTATTGTCCTGGCACCACACTACCAGGTCTCTGACCTCCTCCCTATAGGCTGTCTCATCTTTGTCGGGGATCACTGTTGTGTCGTCAGCAAACTTAATGATGGTGTTGGAGTCGTGCTTGGCCGCGCAGTCGTGGGTGAACAGGGAGTACAGGAGGGGATTAAGCACGCACCCCTGAGGGGCCCCAGTGTTGAGGATCTGCGTGGCAGATGTGTTGTTGCCTACTCTTACCGCGGCCCGTCAGAAGGTCCAGGATCCAGTTGCAGAGGGAGGTGTTTAGTCCCAGGATCCTTAGCTTAGTGATGAGCTTTGTGGGCGCTATTGTTTTGAACGCTGAGCTGTAGTCAATGAACAGCATTCTGACATAGGTGTTCCTTTTGTCCAGGTGAGGGTGATMGAGATTYCGTCATCTGTGGATCTGTTGGGCGGTATGCGAATTGGAGTGGGTCTAGGGTTTCCGGGATGATGGTGTTGATTTGAGCCATGACCAGTCTTTCAAAGCACTTCATGGCTACTGACGTGAGTGCTAAGGGGCAGTAGTCATTAGGCAGGATACCTTCGCTTTCTTGGGCATAGTGACTATTGTGGTCTGCTTGAAACATGTAGGTGTTGCAGACTCGGTCAGAGAGAGGTTGAAAATGTCAGTGAAAACATGCTCTGAGTACACATCCTGGTAATCCATCTGGCACTGCGGCCTTGTGAATGTTGACCTGTTTAACCTCTCTAGGTTACGTGAGACGGTAACGTCTCACCTCTTCAACAGCCAGTGAAACTGCAGGGCGCCAAATTCAAAACAACAGAAATCCCATAATTTAAATTCCTCAAACATACATGTATTTTACACCATTTTAAAGATACACTTGTTGTAAATCCAGCCACAGTGTCCGATTTCAAAAAGGCTTTACGYCGAAAGCAAACCAAACGATTATGTTAGGTGAGTGCCTATTCACAGAATAACACAGCCATTTTTCCAGCCAAAGAGAGGATTCACAAAAAGCAGAAATATAGATAAAATGAATCACTAACCTTTGATGATCTTCATCAGATGACACTCATAGGACTTCATGTTACACAATACATGTATGTTTTGTTCGGTAAAGTTCATATTTATATCCAAAAATCTGAGTTTACATTGGCGCCTTACGTTCAGAAGTCACAAAACATCCTTTGATTTTGCAGAGAGCCACATCAATTTACAGGAATACTCATAATAAACATTGCTAAAAGATACAAWTGTTATGCATGGAATTTTAGATGCACTTCTCCTTAATGCAACCGCTGTGTCAGATTTCAAAAAAGCTTTACGAAAAAAGCAAACCATGCAATAAGCTGAGTCGGCGCTCAGAGCCCAATCAAGACACAAATATAGCCGCCATATTATGCAGTCAACAGAAGTCAGAAGTAACATTATAAACATTCACTTACCTTTGATGATCTTCATCAGAATGCACTCCCAGGAATCCCGGTTCCACAATAAATGTTTGTTTTGTTCGATAATGTCCATAATTTCTGTCCAAATTCCTCCTTGTTGTTCTAGCGTTCCGTACACTTTCCAAACTCACGACGCGCGGGCAGGTCCACCGGAAAGCACGGACGAAAAGTTAAAAAAGTTATATTACAGTCCGAAAAAACATGACAAACAAATATGTTTTTAACATAATTCTTCAATAATGTTCCAACCAGAGTATTCCTGTGTCTTCAGAAGTGCGATGGAACAGAGCTCGCTCTCACGTGAACGCGCATGGTCAGAGCATGGTCACCTCATGGCAGACCTGACTCATTCCTCTCTCCTTCGGCCCCACTAAACAGTAGAGGCATCAGACAAGGTTCTAACGACTGTTGACATCTAGTGGAATCCTTAGGAAGTGCAACATTACCAATATCCCACTGTATCTTCAATAGGAGCCGAGTTGAAAATCAACCAACCTCAGATWTCCCACTTCCTGGTTGGATTTTTTCTCAGGTTTTTGCCTGCRTGATGAGTTCTGTTATACTCACAGACATCATTCAAACAGTTTTAGAAACTTCAGAGTGTTMTCTATCCACATATACTAATAATATGCATATTCTAGCTTTTATGGCTTTGTAGCAGGCCGTTTACTCTGGGCATGCTTTTCATCCGGACGTGAAAATATTGCCCCCTACCCCAAAGAAGTTAATGGTCTTGCTCACAACGGCTACAGAGAGGGTGATCACAGTCATCTGCAACAGCTGGTGCTCTCATGCATGCTTCAGTGTTGCTTGTCTCGAAGTGAGCATAAAAGGCATTTAGCTCGTCTGGTAGGCTTGCTTCACTGGGCAGCTCGCGGCTGGTCTCTTGATAAGTGTGTGAATTTTTCCTGTCCTGCTAAGCATTCCAAATGTAATGAGTACTTTGGGTGTCAGGGAAAATGTATGGAGTAAAAAGAACATTATTTTATTTAGGAATGTGGTGAAGTAAAAGTAAAAGTTGTCAAAAATATAAAAAGTAAAGTACAGATACCCCAAAAAACTACTTACATTTACATTTACATTTAAGTCATTTAGCAGACGCTCTTATCCAGAGCGACTTACAAATTGGTGCATTCACCTTATGACATCCAGTGGAACAGCCACTTTACAATAGCTGCATCTAAATCTTTTAAGCGGTGGGGGGGGGTGAGAAGGGATTTTACTTTATCCCTATCCTAGTATTCCCTTAAAAGGTGGGTTTCCCAGGTGTCCGCCCGGAAGGAGTGATTGCTGCCCTGTCCCTGCGTGTGAGGGAGGTTGTTCCACATTGGGGGGCCAGAGAGGAACAGTTTTGAACTGGGCCCTGAGTTGGAACCTGTACTCTCAGTGTAGGGAGGGAGCAGGAGAGGTGGATGAACGAGTGTTGTTGGTGTAGGCCTATACGGTGGAGGTACTGAGGTGGTTCTAAGTGTAGGCAAAGCACATGTCTTGTAAGCGGTGGAGCTTAAAATGGAAAGAAAGTGGAAAGGAAAGCGGAGGGCGACCTGCGTTCATCCACCTCTGGCCTGCTCGCCTCCCTACCACTGAGGAAGTACAGTTCCCGCTCAGCCCAGTCAAAACTGTTCGCTGCTCTGGCCCCCCAATGGTGGAACAAACTCCCTCACGACGCCAGGACAGCGGAGTCAATCACCTCCTTCCGGAGACACCTGAACCCCACCTCTTTAAGGAATACCTAGGATAGGATAAAGTAATCCTTCTCACCCCCCCCCCTTAAAAGATTTAGAGCACTATTGTAAAGTGGCTGTTCCACTGGATGTCATAAGGTGAATGCACCCAATTTGTAAGTCGCTCTGGATAAGAGCGCTCCTAATGACTTAAAGTAGAATGTAAATGTAAAGCTGTTGGAAAGTGTAAAGAAGGTGAGT
>NC_036843.1:18024435-18041255 GCF_002910315.2 Salvelinus sp. IW2-2015
GACGGCCCTCCAGGTCGACCACTTTCACAGAGAGCCTCTGCACCCTACCCTGCAGTGACGAGCACAGCTTCTCTAACTCGTCGATCCTACCAGCGTTGAATTCAGAAGCCCTCTCAAGGTCCACAATACTCTGGCCCTGCGACGCGACCGTTCGAATGGTGCCCTCGATTTTGGTGTCCAGTTCAGCAATAGTAGCCTTAAGATCCTCAGCTAAAGCAAACACGTAGTTCTCCCAACGCCCGGGTAAGTTCTGTAAGTGTCACGTTTTTGCCTGTGCCTTCCGCCATGTCTGTCTCGTTGTTTGGTGAGGAGTAGGCCTCCGATAAGGATTTATTGTCCTTTGGTCCGTTATTACTCGGCATTTTTACACAGAAAGTTACAATGTTGTATTAGAAAGAAACGTTTGTTGTAAAAAGTGTCATAAAGTAGGTTAAGTTAGATTATTTCGCAAAAAAGTTGCAGGAGCCTCTCACAACAGCCGTTCACTCCAACATGCTAGCTCCGCCCCTGCAGCTGCAATCTGAAATAGCGTTGGAAGCAGCGGAATAATTACAGAGACCGACGTCAATTACCAAACTATCATCCTAAAACATTTCAGAAAAATACACAGCCTACAGCAATCGAAATACACAGATCTTGTGAATCCAGACAATATTTCAGATTTTCTAAGTGTTTTACAGCGAAAACACAATATATCGTTATATTAGCATACCACATGAGCTAACATCACCCCAGCATGAAATCAAGGCAAAGGGGGCGATAACGTTATCGCCACCAAAAATATATTAATTTTTTCACTAACTTTCTCAGAATTCTTCAGATGACAGTCCTGTAACATCATATTACACAATGCATATAGAGTTTGTTCGAAAATGTGCATATTTAGCATCACAAATCTTGGTTTGCTATGTAATCTGTCAAAACATGGCATGCATTCAGGCCGGCGCCATCTTGGAAAGGCACCTATGATTACGATTATTTATCGATTAGATTGACTAAAAAAATACAGGTTGGACAGCTAATGAAAGATGCATTGGTTATTAATGCAACCGCTGATTTAGATTTTTAAAATTAACGTTACAAGACATACATTGTGAGTTACAGCCAGACTAGTGCCGCAAAAAATGGCCGACAACTGCGTTTAAATTTTTCCACATAAATACGTAATAAAATCATAAATAACTCTTATTTTGGACGAGCTTCCATCAGTATCTTGGGCAATGTGTCCTTTGTCCAAAAGTATCGTTGCTTTGTTGTAAAATGACCTCTCAACTTCAGAACTAGCAGCTAACGATAGCTACTCGGCACACACATGCCCAAATCGTCAAACGCAATACTAAGGAAATTCAGAAAAATAGCAATATACTCGCATAAACTGATATAAATCGGTTTCAAATAACTTTGTTATGATGTTTCTAACACCTATATCGAATTAAATCACAGACGGATAGATCTTTGATCAATAACGAGAGCTTTTGAGCATGCGATTCTGATGTCCTCCCTTGCGTCCTGGCGAGCGTCAAAAAGATGGGTCATCTCACTCCATTCCCTTTTATAAACTCTGAGAACCACCTAGAGACACCATTCCACTTCTCATTGGTTACTGACATCCAGGGGAAGGCGGGTGCAGTTCATTTCGATCCATAGGGCATACACAGAGCTTAAACTGATCCGAGATCAGAGACTATTTTTCAGAGCTTCGCATGTCCTGTCATGAGTTTTCGTTTCGCTGTAGAAAGAGTTCTGGTTCACCCACAGACATAATTCAAACGGTTTTAGAAACTAGAGATTGTTTTCTATCCAATAATAATATTAATATGCATATTGTACGAGCAAGAATTGAGTATGAGGCAGTTTAATTTGGAGACGATATTTTCCAAAGTGGAAACAGCACCCCCTGTATTGACAAAAGGTTTTAAGCTGTAATACTGTATGTGAGTAAAGCTATCAAGGTTGATTAATAATTCAAGCATGAAGCTTCCATTTAGCTGAGCTCAATTGGATAAAATGATCATTTGGGAACTTTTCTCCCTGATCCTTTTCTTCCTTTAAATGTATGGTTGTCAACTGTCCAGCTCTATGTGAGAATTATTCTCCCATTTCTTATGATCTTTACTCTTGACACTCTAGCTGACCTAGGGGTTATTCAGACAAATGTTCTTGTCATGAGAGATACAGTATGTGGCAGTTAGAATGTGAATCATCCAAAGAACCTTGCTGGTTGCACTTCATTTTCATAACACGCTGATCTAAAAGTTTTTATCCCAGTCCAAGCTCTTCAGTGTCCTGGCACCCCAATGGTGGAACTAGCTTTCCCCTAAAGCTAGGACACCCCCCCCCCCATAAAGATTATGCCAGACGACTGTTAGAAATGGTTTCGAAATACAAGTATTTKATTAATTATGAGTTAACATCTTCATGGGGGGGTTCTCACCATGCAGGCTGTAAACAGGCTTCTCTGCTGTTGGGAGGAAAAGAGATCTATGCATATTTTACAGGAACTGTCTAAAACTCCAGTTATTTGTTGACATTTAGAGTAAAAGAAAGAGACATATTTGACAAGCAATCTTTTGGCTGCAGACCGAAACAGATCCGAGGGATGGGGGAGTTTAAATACAAAACACCCACGTAGCAACAACTATGTGTTTTGTTTTCCAGGAAAGTATAGCATTAGACTCCTTGGTTCCTCTGGCATTATCTTCAAAGGGGGAGTCATGTATTTGGTTGCTGGAGTATTACTGTGATCAAAGCCGACGGGGTATAATAAACAGCTTTAGATAATATGTGTGGCGTTATTTTAAAATAAATGCCTCTCTGGTGCAGATTACAGAGCATAGCCAAGTGGAGCAAAATAGGATTCATTTACATCTGGGGCCTGTCCATTTGTGCATGTGTAAGGAATAAACATCAGGTATTGATCTATCTGGAAATATTTTCTTTATCAAAGCTAAGCTGGGAAATATTACAGAAGCTCATCTAGAGAATTTGTTCCAATTTGTTCTAAACAGCCTGTGCTTTGAGTTGTGCCTAAAGTGTGTGTGTGCACTTTGAGTTGTGCCTAGAAGGAATAGGATTTGGAAAGGTGGAGCTGTGTTGGGAATCATGTTGTTAATGCAGTGAAAATAGAACGCCCTGGGGAACTATCAATCGAGTGTGTGTGTGTGTGTGTGCGCGCATTTGCTTGTGTGTGTTTTAGTTCGCTGGAACTATGGGTAAATGACTAGATGTTTCTAAGGCTATTTCATAAATGTATAAAATCGAGCACACAGCCATGCAATCTCCATAGACAAACATTGTCAGTAGAGTACTGAAGAGCTCAGCGACTTTCAACGTGGCACCACCATATGATGCCACCTTTCCAACAAGTCAGTTCAGTCAAATTTCTGCCCTGTTAGAACTGCCCCGGTCAACTGTAAGTGCTGTTATTGTGGAGTGGAAACGTCTAGGAGCAACAACGGCTCAGCCGAGAAGTGGTAGGCCTCATAAGCTCACATAACGGGACCGCCGAGTGCTGAAGCGCGTAGCGTGTAAAAATGATCTGTCCTCAGTTGCAACACTCACTACTGAGTTCCAAACTTCCTCTGGAAGCAATGTCAGCACAATAACTGTTTGTCAGGKGCTTCATGAAATGGGTTTCCATGGCCGAGCAGCCGCACACAAGCCTAAGATCACCATGCGCACTGCCAAGCGTCGGCTGGAGTGGTGTAAAGCTCACAGCCATTGGACCCTGGAGCAGTGGAAATGCATTCTCTGGAGTGATGAATCCCTCTTTCCCATCTYGCAGTCCGGCAAACAAATCTGGTTTTGGCGGATGGCAGGAGTAAKCTACCTGCCCGAATGCATAGTGCCAACAGTAAAGTTTGGTGGAGGAGAAATAATGGTCTGGGGCTGTTTTTCATGGTTCAGGCTAGGCCCCTTAGTTCCAGTGAAGGGAAATCTTAATACTACAGCATACAATGACATTCTAGACAATTCTGTGCTRCCAACTTTGTGGCAACATTTTGGGAAAAGCCCTTTCCTGTTTCAGAATGACAATGCCCTGGTGCACAAAGCGAGGTCCGTACAGAAATGGTTTGTCTAGATCGGTGTGGAAGAACTTGACTGGCCTGCATAAAACCCTGACCTCAACCCCATCAAACATCTTTGGGATTAATTGGAACATTGACTGGAACGCCGACTGTGAGCCACATATTTTTGGTCATGTAGTGTACCTTATGTATTCTGCTCCCACCCTACACCCAAACAAACATGTTTGAATCAGCACTTTTAACTCTTCAAGTCATCCCCCTCCTATGTTATTTTCAATTCCATTTCTCATCCCAGTACCATCATTGGAGCTTCATTCATTGTCAGAATGCGACCACAATTCTAGAACCCATTTCTTGTCCCCGGTGGCATTTTCATCAAGCAGCTAGTTTATTCTCTAGCTTCAATCCCATTCTGAAATGTGAAATCCCTTCCATCCCCTCTATCCCCGCCATGACACAGAACTCCATCACCATTGTTTGCCCCAGTTTCAAAGCAAACATCTTATCTTCACCCTCTCGATATTTTGTTTACAGTTCCTTCAAAAAGTATTCACACCCATTGACTTTTTTGTGTTACAGCCTGAATTTAAAGTTGATTAAATTGAGATTTTGTGTCACTTGCCTACACACAATACACCACAATGTCAACATTTTTACAAATTCATAAAAAATGTTAAGCTTAAATGTCTTGAGTCAATAAGTATTCAACCCCTTTGTTATGGCAAGTCTAAATAAGTTCAGAAGTAACAATTTACTTAACAAGTCACATAATAAGTTGCATGGACTCACTCTGTGTGCAATAATAGTGTTTAACATGATTTTTGAATGACTACCTCATCTCTGTTACCCACACATGCATATAATTGTAAGGTCCCTCAGTCGAGGACTGCATTTCAAACACAGATTCAACCACAAACACCAGGGAGGTTTTGCAATACRTTGCAAAGAAGGGCACTTATAGGTAGAGCATGGTGAAGGGATTTCACCATAAGGCCAATGGTGACTTTAAAACAAGCTGTGATAGGAGTTCACTGAGGATGGATCGACAACATTGTAGTTACTCCACAATACTAACCTAAATGACAGAATGAAAAGAAGGAAGCCTGTACAGAATAAAAATATTCCAAAACAAACACCTGTTTGCAATAAGGCGCTAAAGTAATACTGCAAAAAATGTGGCAAAGAAATGTACTTTATGTCCTGAATACCAAGCATTATGTTTGGGGCAAATCCAACACAACACATCACTGAGTACCACTCTTCATATTGTCAAGCATGTTGGTGGCTGCATGAGGCTATGGGTATGCTTGTCATCTGCAAGGACTAGGGAGTTTTTTACGATAAAAATAAATGGATTAGAGCTAAGCACAGGCAAAATCCTAGAGAAAAACCTGGTTCAGTCTGCTTTCCAACAGATACTGGGAGACAAATTCCTCTTTCAGCAGGACAATAACCTAAAACTCAAGGCCAAATATACACTGGAGTTGCTTACCAAGACTACATTGAATGTTCATAAGTGGCCTAGTTACAGTTTTGACTTAAATGTTCTTGAAAATCTATGGCAAGACTTGAAAATGGCTGTCTAGCAATGATCAACAACAACTTGATAGAGCTTGAAGAATTTAAAAAAGAATAATGTGCAAATATTGTACAATCCAGGTGTGCAAAGCTCTTAAGAGACTTACCCAGAAATACTCACAGATATAATCGCTTTGATTCTTACATGGAATTCTAACATGTATTYTAAAGRKTTTTTACATCAGTAGATGTCACAAATTGCTATACAGAAACCCAGCCTAAAACCCCAAACAGCAAGCAATGCAGATGTAAAAGTATTGACTCAGGGGTGTGAATACTTATGTAAATGAAATATTTCTGCATTTCATTTCTAAAAACATGTTTTCACTTTGTCATTATGGGGTATTGTGTGTACAGTAGATGGGTGAGAAAATAAAGGCATTTAATCCATTTTGAATTCAGGCRGTAACATAAGAAAATGTGGAATACGTTTTGGGGTATGAATACTTTCTGAAGGCACTGTATATSCTMAGATCGTTGGTTCAAATCCAATTCCATTTACCAATGCTCTGCATGAACTAAATATATGGGCGGGACTAAGAACTAAAGTGACAGGTGACTCAGAGTATTTGCCTTTCTACTGTATCATCTGGCCTTCATATCTGTCTCTGCATTTTCATCTTGATTGAATATGAAACCACTTTGTTACAGGTGCCCACTACTCAGCCAACAAATACACTCCCTCCGTAACCTGATAACCCCTGACACACAGATGCCCGGTGTTTGATACTATGACTTGTACAATACGTGAGCCATATCGCTTGTTGTWGGCCTACTTCTGCTTTTGAAATAACTACAGGCTTCAGTTCAGGCTAACCATATACCTGAATTAGCAATTACACTGAGATGGTCTGAAAAAGGTCTGTACTGTAATAATAACCAAGTTCCAATTTATAACATTATAAAATAACATTGGATAAATGAACTACAGAGATAGAAAGAGATAAAGAGAGAGATAGTTATTTATCCATCAGCCATCAGTAATGTACAGTATTAGCCCTGGATCTCGTGAACATTCTGTTTCCTTCATCTCTCASTGGAGTACGTGTGTGCATTTGTGCATTCATGCTTGCATGTGACCAATGTTTTCTTGCAACCAGAGAGTTGATCAACAGTTCAAGTTGAAGCTATAYTGGCCGAGTCAGAGCTCAGAAGGACTAGAAGACAAATAGAAGATGATTCTGCTGCTACAGCACTTCCTTCTTCCCCCGTGAGAGAATAAGGATGTGACTGTCTGGATGACTTAGGTGGAACAGGGACTACCCTCTTTACATTCACCGGCAGTTTTTTACTTCAACTTTTAATGTCACTTTTGAACTAAAGCTGAGTGAAAACCCAGGCAATACATTTCTGCCCTTGACATGCTCTTGAGTTGTACAGCTGAGAGCTGTGCTGAACAGCCTGCCTGAGTAAGACTCACAATGACACTTGCTGCATATATAATTTCTAAACGCCCACCTTAGCTATATCGCAGTTAGTCCAAGAAGGCTCCAAGTTCATTGGCAAGTCAAGTATATTCATTTGACTTTTACTGTACAGTATCTTTGCTATGCGGCTGATGTCTGTGTTAACAGTCYTATTAACTTTTCATTATAAAGCCGTAGGGAATAGATTCCCACTACAGATGTAGGATCTTSGAGTGTATTTGAGGTTTAAAAAGGCTTTTGAAGTTTGAAATTTCCACTTTGATATTTCATACTTGATTTTCCCTTACGAAAAACGTATCAACACCTACATTAATTAAAATCCACATAATCATTCACATTTCCTGTTGCTGCAGAATTATTTTCCTTCWGTAGCAAACAGGCTCAAAAAAGATCCTACATCTGTAACAGAGTTCTTCTTAACTCCCAATGTTCATTAGTCATTCCTGAAGAAACGTATCCTTGCTCCGCGCTCTGCCTCTGTTCCAGCAAAGCTCTTTGAACTACTGCAACTCTTGAGCTGTGAATTGAAATAGAAAGGGTTGTCAGAGAGACAGAGAACGCAGCCCACCTCACAGCCATGTTGTACAGGTTCTGTTGTACTACAGTAAATAGGCTAGCTGCAGCTCCCCTCGTCTTGTCTCAGCTCGGCAGACCAAGATCAGTGAGAACCAAAGGAGTGCCTGTTGTGCTGATTCCTAATGTCTGACTGTGACACTTCACAAGCCTCATTCTGTCCTGTGATCTCTGTTTGCTCTCCCCAGTGCAGAGCAGCGCAAGGAAAAACGCGTCTTATGATGAGCCTCCACTACCAGAATGGCTTGACATCTGGAGCTGAGGAACTACCCCGTTGCTTCTAGCATACAGACACTTTTTTCCTAAGGTTTGAGGAAACCTAAGCTCAAACCTGCTCTGAGAAAAATGGGATAATGTTATCTTTTATTCCACTATTATATTATCATCTTCTTCTTCTCAAGATTRTTTCCTGCCTAGCTGCAGTGAGATCAGGTATGATCTCTATATCGTGTGTAGACATAGAGTTGAAGTCGGAAGTTTACATACACTTAGGTTGGAATCATTAAAACTCATTTTTCAACCACTCCACAAATTTCTTGTTAACAAACTATAGTTTTGGCAAGTCTGTTAGGACATCTACTTTGTGCATGACACAAGTCATTTTTCCAACAATTGTTTACAGACAGATTATTTCACGTATAATTCACTGTATCACAATTCCAGTGGGTCAGAAGTTGACATACACTAAGTTGACGCTGCCTTTAAACAGCTTAGAAAATCCAGAAAATGATGTCATGGCTTTAGAAGCTTCTGATAGGCTAATTGACATCATTTGAGACAATTGAGGTGTACCTGTGGATGTATTTCAAGCCTACCTTCAAACTCAATGCCTCTTTTCTTGACATCATGGGAAAATCAAAAGAACTCAGCCAAAACCTCAGAACATTTTTGTAAACCTCCACAAGTCTGGTTCATTCTTGGGAACAATTTCCAAATGCCAGAAGTGCCACATTCATCTGTACAAACAATAAGTACACAAGTATAAACACCATCGGACCATACAGCTGTCGTACCGCTCAGGAAGGAGACGTGTTCTGTCTCCTAGAGATGAACGTACTTTTGTGCGAAAAGTGCAAATCAATCCCAGAACAACAGCAAAGGACCTTGTGATGATGCTGGAGGAAACAGGTACAAAAGAATCTATATCCACATCCATAGTAAAATAAGTCCTATATCGACATAACCTTAAAGCCCGCTCAGCAACGAAGAAGCCACTGCTTCAAAACGCCATAAAAAAGCCAGACTGGTTTGCAACTGCACATGGGACAAAGATCGTACTTCTTGGAGAAATGTCCTCTGGTCTGATGAAACAAAAATAGAACTGTTTGGCCATAATGACCATCGTTATGTTTGGAGGAAAAAGGTGGATGCTTGCAAGCGAAGAACACCATCCCAACCGTGAAGCATGGGGGTGGCAGCATCATGTTGTGGGGTGCTTTGCTGCAGGAGAGACTGGTGCATATCACAAAATAGATGGCATCATGAGGCAGGAAAATTGTTGGTTGTATTGAAGCAAAATCCAAGACATCAGTCAGGAAGTTAAGCTTGGTCGGAAATGGGTCTTCCAAATGGACAATGACACCAAGCATACTTCCAGAATTGTGGCAAAATGGCTTAAGGACAACAAAGTCAAGGTATTGGAGTGGCCATCACAAAGCCCTGACCTCAATCCTATAGAAAATGTGGGGGCAGAACTGAAAAAGTGTGTGCAAGCAAGGAGGCCTACAAACCTGACTCAGTTACACCAGCTCTGTCAGGAGGAATGGGCCAAAATTCATCCAACTTATTGTGAAGCTTGTGGAAGGCTAACCAAAAAGTTTGACCCAAGTTAAACAATATAAAGGCAATGCTACCGAATACTAATTGAGTGTATGTAAACTTCTGACCCACTGGGAATGTGATGAAAGAAAAAAAGCTGAAATAAATAATTCTCTCTACTATTATCTGACATTTCACATTCTTAAAATAAAGTGGTGATCCTAACTGACCTAAAACAGGGAATTGTTATGAGGATTAAATGTCAGGAATTGTGAAAAACTGAGTTAAATGTATTTGGCTAAGGTGTATGTAAAACTTCCGACTTCAACTCTATATGCCTACTAGTGTGTTGGCTCAATGATGTAAAATACCCCTATTGATGTGTACATTTATGCCAGATGAATCATATCGGAACCCAATTCATGCAGTATTGCGTTGGGCAGAACAATTTACATAGAAGGCCACAAGTCAAGTGTCTACTTTGATAATGGAGTGCATATTGCATCTACTGAAATAACACAGTGAATGAACAAAACAATCACTCTATCTCAAGATTTATGCTATCACAATATTAAACCAGCAATGTTATATGCTGACAATATAAATCATTATTTCACTTCTAGGTTACTTATCTCATTTTGTGCCATTGGGTTTCTTACTGCAATCTCATAATCAACACCGCATTGACTAATGGCTTGTGAACCAAACCTTGCCTGTCAAAGTGGGTACAAATCATGGTTTAAAAGCCCTGGTGGCTACTATAGCACAGTCCAATTGCACGACACTAGAATCTGAACAGTTAATTCAGCTTTGACAGCTTGCCAATAGAATCATTAACAATAGCCTCAAAGAATAAAACAAAAACAAAACAAATAAAAGCGAAAAACTAAATAGACTTCAAGAAACAACATGCAATTTGTCACTACAGAGATGGAGAACAGCACAAATAACTGGTGGGAATGGAATGTGTCACATTACATACTGGGAGAGAATCTACGTCCACATGGCACCATATTCCCTATATAGTGCACTACGCTGGTGATGGTAGTGCACTACATAGAGAATAGGTGCCATTTGGATGTACTGTTGAAGTCGGAAGTTTACATACACTTAGGTTGGAATCATTAAAACTAATTTTCAACCACTCCACAAATTTCTTGTTAACAAACTATAGTTTTGGCAAGTCTGTTAGGACTTCTACTTTTGCACGACACAAGTCATTTTTCCAACAATTGTTTACAGACAGATTATTTCACTGTATCGCAATTCCAGTGGGTCAATAGTTAACATACACTAAGTTGACTGTGCCTTTAAACAGCTTGGAAAATTCCAGAAAATTATGTCATGGCTTTAGAAGCTTCTGATAGGCTAATTGACATCATTTGAGTCAATAGGGAGTGTACCTGTGGATGTATTTCAAGGACTACCTTCAAACTCAGTGCCTCTTTGCTTGACATCAAGGGAAAATCAAAAGAATTCAGTCAAGCCCTCAGAAAACAAATTGTAGACCCCCACAAGTCTGGTTCCTCCTTGGGAGCAATTTCCAAACGCCTGAAGGTACCACATTCATCTGTACAAACAATAGTACGCAAGTATAAACACCATGGGACCACACAGCCGTCATACGCTCAGGAAGGAGACGCGTTCGCTCCTAGAGATGAACGTACTTTGGTGCGAAAAGTGCAAATCAATCCCAGAACAACAGCAAACGACCTTGTGATGATGCTGGAGGAAACAAGTACAAAAGTATCATATCCACAGTAAAATGAGTCCTATATCAACATAACCTGAAAGGCCCTCAGCAGAAAAGAAGCCACTGCTCCAAAACCGCGATAAAAAAGCCAGACTATGTCTGCAACTGCACATGGGGACAAAGATCGTACTTTTTGGAGAAATGTCCTCTGGTCTGATGAAACAAAAATAGAACTGTTTGGCCATAATGACCATCGTTATGTTTGGAGGAAAAAGGGGGATGCTTGCAAGCTGAAGAACACCATCCCAATGGTGAAGCACGGGGGTGGCAGCATCATGTTGTGGGGTGCTTTGCTGCAGGAGGGACTGGTGCACTTCACAAAATAGATGGTATCATGAGGAGGGAAAATGTGTGGTTGTATTGAAGCAAAAACCGCCATAGAAAAGCCAGACTATGGTTTGCAACTGACAAAGATCGTACTTTTTGAGAAATGTCCTCTGGTCTGATGAATCAAAAATAGAACTGTTTGGCCCAATGACCATCATTATGTTTGGAGGAAAAAGGGGGATGCTTGCAAGCTGAAGAACACCATCCAACCGTGAAGCACGGGGTGGCAGCATCATGTTGGGTGCTTTGCTGTAGGAGGGACTGGTGCACTTCACAAAATAGATGCATCATGAGGAGGAAAAGTGTGTGATTGTATTGAAGCAACATCAAGACATCAGTCAGGAAGTTAAAGCTTGGTCGCAAATGGGTCTTCCAAATGGACAATGACCCCAAGCATACTTCCAAAGTTGTGGCAAAATGGCTTAAGGACAACAAAGTCAAGGTATTGGAGTGGCCATCACAAAGCCCTGACCTCAATCCTATAGAAAATGTGTGGCAGAACTGAAAAGGCGTGTGCGAGCAAGGAGGCCTACAAACCTGACTCAGTTACACCAGCTCTGTAGGAGGAATGGGCCAAAAAACATATTTGGGATGCTTGTGGAAGGCTACTCGAAATGTTTGACCCAAGTTAAACAATTTAAAGGCAATGCTACCAAACACTAATTAAGTGTATGTAAACTTATGACCCACTGGGAATGTAATGAAAAAAATTTAAGCTGAAATAAATAATTCTCTCTACTATTATTCTGACATTTCACATTCTTAAAATAAAGTGGTGACCCTAACTGACCTAAGACAGGGAATTTTTATTAGGATTAAATGTCAGGAATTGTGAAAAACTGAGTTGAAATGTATTTGGCTAAGGTGTATATAAACTTCCGACTTCAACTGTAGATTCTCTCCCAGTACGTAATGTGACACATGCKTCAAATCCCTGCTGTGCCTCGTCATCTTCTATAGAACATGAACTGACCTGTTACCTTCATCACCGCCACCTCCTCCTGTCTTCTACTATAGTCTAAGCTTGCAAAAATATATATTTCATATGTTTCGTACGTTTCACCAAAGGACCTGAGATCCCAACTGTATGCACATTGAAAATGAGAGAGAGAGAGATAGAAAAGGGTGGAGAGAGAGAAAAGAGATATCTTCACCCTGTTGCTGTGTTGCATGCCAGGCACGGATGGAGCACAGATGGAGCACGGATGGAGCACGGATGGAGCACGGATGGAGCACGGATGGAGCACGGATGGAGCCTGCCACTCGCGGCAACTGTGTGTATTATTTCTGTCATCAGAGAGTCATGCAGGTGAAAGCTGATGGTTTGGACGGCTGATTAATAATGAACATGGCCTTTTTCAGGCACATTAGCTCAGGAGAGAGAAACACATTGTCCTCCCACTGCGTCAGTTAGGAGGTGGCCCAGTAGCCCAGGTAGAGGGGGAATGGAGGAGCTGCTAGCATCCCTCTGGCATCTGTCCTCCGATTCGCCCCACACCCCCGGGAGGGACTCCCCCTCCCCACCACACACAAGTACACTAGCATAAATACACACACAGACGTGCATGCACACACACACACACACACGCACACACACGCACACACCACCCGGCAGAGCTCGCTGGCTGAGACACCATGTTAACATCCAGAGTAGCCTCACCCATAATGGCATTAGGGGCCGCGCTCCACTTGTGATTGGTCCCAAAAAATACAAATAAATACTTTTATTTAAAAATATATATTATATAATTCATGGATTGTTAAAGAAATATATTGTTCCAAAACAAGCTGTTCAGTTACTACTCTGGCCCTCAGTGACTGCCAACTTCGTGGGAGCATAGGTCATACGAACATTGCTTAGATTGTTGTGCCAGCTATTCGGGGGAACTGCCCCAATGAAAATAGCATAAGTTATAACAGCACAAAGTAAATGGACCATCCTGGGGGGGTCAAATCCGTTCAGTCAGAACTTCTGGGTCTGCTGTAGTCTCCCTTCCCCATTTAGTCTCTTGCGCCAGACGGCTTACTCCACACGTGAGACTAGATCTGCTCTATCAGATACAGATGCAAAAAGCTAATTGTAATTAACTTGTAAATAAATAATCATAACAGTCATGGGATCCTGGGACCTGATAAACCAGACCACTACATTCAACAAGATTTGAAGGACAGAAGGATACACTAGTTAGAACCTTACATTATGCTSTGGTAGGACAAAAAGCATGGCCAATGTTCTTGTTTATAAGTACTACTGTAAGTGATAGGGCTAAAACAGCATAAAACTGGGTGTATCACAAAGCATGATCAAATTAATTAGCCAGCTACGGTGATTTTGAGAAACATTGAGAAATTGGTAGATTTTTTGGTAAAATTCACCAGTTAGCCTTTCTACCTTTGATAAGCAGCTACCTATAGCTGCTGGCATCACACAGGCGCATGTCCTCCGATTCACCCTAAAACCCCACGGAAGAACTCCCCCATCCCCACCAAACACACATGCACACAACACACACACACACACACAACACACACACACACACACCACACACACACACACACACACAACCACACACACACACACACAACACACACACCACACACACACACACCACACACACCTACAGTAGAACCTTATCTACTGTATAAGGGGGGAACAAAACAAACACTAGCTGGTAGCTTGCTAGCTAGTTAGCTCCCATGCCAATTTCAAATCTAATATCTGAGTAAATATTAAGTTATTTCAGAATGAAAGTTAACTGGCTAGCGCGTCATGCTTTGTGTCATTATGTTAGTTAGCTATCCCCAGTTAAGATAATATGTTATCACTTATTGCATTGTTCGTTCTCCCTGGTGCACTCATTCTTTCGTGAGTTGGCTGCTTGTTCTAAATAGTATAATCTAATCTGTTCAAAACAGTAGTAGCATGTGCAACTTTGGTCATTCAGTTTTTGACATGCAAAAGTGAAATACTGTAGATGTATACTGAACAAAAATAAACACAACATGCAACAATTTCAAAGATTTTACTGAGTTACAGTTCATAGAAGGAAATAAATAAATTAGGCCCTAATCTATGGACCTAGGAAGGCCCACGACTTGGGAGCCAGGTCCACCATTGGGGAGCCAGGCCCAGCCAATCAGAATGATTTTATCCCCACAAAATGGCATTATTACAGACAGAAATACTCCTCAGCACCCCTCCTCCCCCTCCTCAGACGATCCAGCAGGTGAAGAAGCTGGATGTGGAGGTCCTGGGCTGGCGTGGTTACACGTGGTTGCGGTTGTAAGGCGGTTGGATGTACTTCCAAATTCTCTAAAACGACGTTGGCAAAGCCACAGATTCTCAAGTTTTGAGGGAAAGTGCACTTGGCATGCTGACTGCAGGAATGTCCAACAGAGCTGTTTAGAAGCCGCCTCCAACGTTGTTTTAGAGAATTTGGAAGTATATCCAACCGGCCTTACAACCGAAGCCACGTGTAACCACGCCAGCCCAGGACCTCCACATCCAGCAAATGCACATTTAGAGTGGCCTTATATTGTCCCAGCACCTGTGTAATGATTATGCTGTTTAATCAGCTTCTTGATATGCCACACCTGTCAGGTGGATGGATTATCTTGGCAAAGGAGAAATGCTCATTAATTAACAGGATGCAAACACATTTTTACACAACATTTGAGAGAAAAAAGCTTTTTGTAAAGTATGGAACATTTCTGGATATTTTTATTTCAGCTCATGAAAAATGGAACCAATCAACACTTTACATTGCATTGCGTTTATATTTTTGTTCACTATATTTTTACATTTGTTCAAATGCACAGATCACTTTATATCTTCTCAAAGAAACTACCGGTAGTTCGAAAACTTGATCATATTTCTGTCATGCTGTTGACAACCACCTCGCTCACCGGGTTTTCAGCCAATCAGTGCTGTTTCTTTAGAATTGAAACATCACTCTTAAAATGCTGCCTCAAATACTGTTAGCAACCAGGTCTAAGAATATGGATGTTGTCTGAAATGTGTGTGTCTGTGTGTCAGCGTGCGTGCCTGTGTGCGTGCGTGTGCGTGTGTTGTGTGGACATGTTATACTTCTCTGGGATATGTGGGACGGTAGCGTCCCACCTAACCAACAGCCAGTGAAATTGCAGGGCGCCAAAATCAAAACAACAGAAATCTCATAATTAAAATTCCTCAAACATACAAATATTATACACCATTTTAAAGATAAACTTCTCGTTAATCCAGCCAAAGTGTCTGATTTCAAAAGGATTTACGGCGAAAGCACACCTTGCGATTATGTTAGCTAGTACATAGCCACAGAAAAACACAGCCATTTTTCCAGCCAAAGAGAGGAGTAACAAAAAGCAGAAATAGATTTAAAATTAATCACTAACCTTTAATATCTTCATCAGATGACACTCATAGGACTTCAGTTACACAATACATGTATGTTTTGTTCGGTAAAGTTCATATTTATATAAAAAAATCTGAGTTTAGGCGGGACGCTACTGTCTCACTTGGCCAAAAGCCAGAGAAAATGCAGCGCGCAAAATTCAAATAAAATACTATAAATCAAACGTTCATTAAATCACACATGAAAGATACCAAATTAAAGCACACTGGTTTGAATCCAGCCAATTGTCAGAATTCAAATAGGCTTTTCGGCGAAGCAAACGATGCTATTATCTGAGTTAGCACCATTGTAAACAAAGAGAGATAAGCATATTTCAACCCTGCAGGCGCGACACAAAACGCAGAAATAAAAATATAATTCATGCCTTACCTTTGAAAGCTTCTGTGTTGGATCCAATATGTCCCATAAACATCACAAATGGTCCTTTTGTTCGATTAATTCCGTCGATATATATCCAAAATGTCCATTTATTTGCGCGTTTGATCCAGAAAACACCGGTTCCAACTCGTGAAACATGACTTCAAAATATCTCAAAAGTTACCTGTAAACTTTGCCAAAACATTCCAAACTACTTTTGTCATACAACTTAGGTATTTTTTACGTAAGATAATCGATAAAATTGAAGACGGGATGATCTGTGTTAAATACAGGATTAAACAATCTGTAGCATACTTTCTGGTCACGCGCCTCTATCTACAGGACACTTCAAGTGACCCTGATTAAAAATGGCCGTACTTCTTCATACACAAAGGAAAAACCTCAACTAATTTCTAAAGACTGTTGACATCCAGTGGAAGTGGTAGGAACTGCAAGAAGGTCAATTAGAAATCTGTATTCCCAATGAAAATCCATTGAAAGAGTGACCTCAAAAAAAATCTGAATGGTTTGTCCTCGGGTTTCGCCTGCTAAATAAGTTTGTTATACTCACAGACATGATTCAAACAGTTTTAGAAACTCAAGAACA